>NC_082382.1:5681332-5805826 GCF_031168955.1 Gadus macrocephalus | reverse complement strand
GGAGCGCGTGGCGGGACGCGTGTCGCGCTGGGGCCAGCCTCTGCTCCCCCCGCCCCCCCCCCCACCGCCGGACTCCGGAGCCGAGCTGTCGGCCAGCACCACGGCCAGCAGCTCGGAGCCCGAGTCGGGCCGCACGGTGATCGGCATGGTGCGCCAGTGGAACAGCAAGCTCCACACCCGCGGCTACCAGGCGGAGAGCGAGGGCAGCCTGGAGGGAGGCCGCAGCGGCCCCGGGTGAGCTCCGGTTGTGTGTTGGTCCTTTTGTTACATGCGAATGGGGGCTTTGATGGGCCAGACGGTGAAGAGGGACAGGAGAGTGGGCTGGAGGAGAGGGCATGACGACATCGGACCACCGGGAGGGGTTGAACCTGGGTGGAGCAAGGCATACTGCGTACAGGGGTAGCGCACTAGCGGGTTGAGCAGTTGACTGAGTTTTGATTGTTTTTTTATTTAAATGAAATATAGGGAATGGCATATAAGATTTGGTTCCTTTCTAAGATGCACCATTTTCAATCATTTTGCAGTTAAAATAAATGATAAGATTAACAAACAGGTTCTTCATTTAAAGCAGCTCAATCTTTCATTGTCAGTCTTGACATTTCTGCTAATATAATTGCTACCGCAACGTTTCTCCTTACGTTTTTCATCTTCTTCTTCCTTCTCCTGCCTTGCTCTCTCACCCTCTAGGGTCAGGAAGAAGATCCAGAGGAAGCCGTTTGGCGTGGGCGTGGTGACGGCGGGCATGCGGGGGGGCAGCCTAGCCAAGACAGCTCGCCAGAAGTGGCAGACGCTGGAGCGCCGCATCATGGACATCGTCATGCAGCGCATGACCATCGCCAACGTGGAGGCCGACATGGACCGCCTTATCAAGGTAGTGACCCCTGACCCCACCCTGACAGTTGGACAGAGAAGAGGCCAGAGGGTTACTGTTAGTTAATTTAGTTTTAGCTAATCTCACAAATCATACTTCTGATTAATCATCTAAAACCTGATGGCAGACGAGCTCATATCTGGGTGAACAGGCAGTTCACTTAATTTCACGTCATATTTGTTTTGACTAGAGCTGTCAAGCGATTAAAATATTTAATCGTGATTAATCGCATTAATGTCATAGTTAACTCGCGATTAATCGCAAATTATTTTTCTATGCTAAATATCCCTTGATTTCTTTGTCCCATAATTCTTCTCATTTTAATTCTCTTATCAACATGGTGAAGTGCATCGGCTTGCCTTGTGCAAATGATTTTTTATTGATAACAACATTGGCATATACTGATCAAAACAGGACGATACAAAAAAAGAGCCTATAGTGCAATTAAACGACTGCTTTGAACAAATGTCATTTGAACATAGCAGTCAGGCTATTGCTTCTTTGTTTTGAGCCAAAGAAAAAAAAATAATTGCGATAATCGCGCGAAATTTTTTTTAACGCCGTTAAAATTGGTTTGCGTTAACGCCGTTAATAACGCGTTTAACTGACAGCTCTAGTTTTGACCAATCATGTGGCTTGAGATGGAGGATCTGTATGAGCGTGTTTGGCGAACACAAACTCAGCACTTGTTAAGTGTCAAAGCTCCTTCTGGAGCCTTTATCAACTCGCACAAATTAGTTTTCTTAGGTAGATTGACCTGCGCAACGAAACAGGAAACAAGTCGTATAGGCCTACTGGACCAGAGGTTCTGCTGTAACCCAGTAGGACTACTGGACCAGAGGTTCTGCTGTAACACAGTAGGACCACTGGACCAGAGGTTCTGCTGTAACACAGTAGGACTACTGGATCAGAGGTTCTGCTGTAACACAGTAGGACCACTGGACCAGAGGTTCTGCTGTAACACAGTAGGACCACTGGACCAGAGGTTCTGCTGTAACACAGTAGGACTGCTGGGTCCCAGATGACCCCACAGTTTGCCTGGCAGTGGAGCGATGAGGAAGTGGTCTGTCGCTTGTTTAATGTTAGGGAAGTCAGCAGGCGCTTTTAAACAATGTTACTGGCAGGGATGATGACCTTCGTCTGACATTTGCTGGCGTGGGTTACTGGTATGCTGTTAACATCGGGGCTCAAACTGAGTTGTTTTGAGAACCTGGTGGGGATTTAAATGGCCGCTGTATCCATTTTTGTTCTATAAGGAACGTGTCAAAACTGAAACTTTTACTTTAGTCATGACCTTATAAATAGCTTTTTTTGTTTTTTTTTATAAAATAATTGCGTTAATCGCGCGATAAATTTTTTAACGCCGTTAAAATTGGTTTGCGTTAACGCCGTTAATAACGCGTTTAACTGACAGCTCTAGTTTTGACCAATCATGTGGCTTGAGATGGAGGATCTGTATGAGCGTGTTTGGCGAACACAAACTCAGCACTTGTTGAGTGTCAAAGCTCCTTCTGGAGCCTTTATCAACTCGCACAAATTAGTTTTCTTAGGTAGATTGACCTGCGCAACGAAACAGGAAACAAGTCGTATAGGCCTACTGGACCAGAGGTTCTGCTGTAACCCAGTAGGACTACTGGACCAGAGGTTCTGCTGTAACACAGTAGGACCACTGGACCAGAGGTTCTGCTGTAACACAGTAGGACTACTGGATCAGAGGTTCTGCTGTAACACAGTAGGACCACTGGACCAGAGGTTCTGCTGTAACACAGTAGGACCACTGGACCAGAGGTTCTGCTGTAACACAGTAGGACTGCTGGGTCCCAGATGACCCCACAGTTTGCCTGGCAGTGGAGCGATGAGGAAGTGGTCTGTCGCTTGTTTAATGTTAGGGAAGTCAGCAGGCGCTTTTAAACAATGTTACTGGCAGGGATGATGACCTTCGTCTGACATTTGCTGGCGTGGGTTACTGGTATGCTGTTAACATCGGGGCTCAAACTGAGTTGTTTTGAGAACCTGGTGGGGATTTAAATGGCCGCTGTATCCATTTTTGTTCTATAAGGAACGTGTCAAAACTGAAACTTTTACTTTAGTCATGACCTTATAAATAGCTTTTTTGTTTTTTTTTATAAAATAATTGCGTTAATCGCGCGATAATTTTTTTAACGCCGTTAAAATTGGTTTGCGTTAACGCCGTTAATAACGCGTTTAACTGACAGCTCTAGTTTTGACCAATCATGTGGCTTGAGATGGAGGATCTGTATGAGCGTGTTTGGCGAACACAAACTCAGCACTTGTTAAGTGTCAAAGCTCCTTCTGGAGCCTTTATCAACTCGCACAAATTAGTTTTCTTAGGTAGATTGACCTGCGCAACGAAACAGGAAACAAGTCGTATAGGCCTACTGGACCAGAGGTTCTGCTGTAACCCAGTAGGACTACTGGACCAGAGGTTCTGCTGTAACACAGTAGGACCACTGGACCAGAGGTTCTGCTGTAACACAGTAGGACTACTGGATCAGAGGTTCTGCTGTAACACAGTAGGACTACTGGATCAGAGGTTCTGCTGTAACACAGTAGGACCACTGGACCAGAGGTTCTGCTGTAACACAGTAGGACCACTGGACCAGAGGTTCTGCTGTAACACAGTAGGACCACTGGACCAGAGGTTCTGCTGTAACACAGTAGGACTGCTGGGTCCCAGATGACCCCACAGTTTGCCTGGCAGTGGAGCGATGAGGAAGTGGTCTGTCGCTTGTTTAATGTTAGGGAAGTCAGCAGGCGCTTTTAAACAATGTTACTGGCAGGGATGATGACCTTCGTCTGACATTTGCTGGCGTGGGTTACTGGTATGCTGTTAACATCGGGGCTCAAACTGAGTTGTTTTGAGAACCTGGTGGGGATTTAAATGGCCGCTGTATCCATTTTTGTTCTATAAGGAACGTGTCAAAACTGAAACTTTTACTTTAGTCATGACCTTATAAATAGTGAGGCTGTTTTGTCATTGAGTTTCTAATTCAGTTTTATTTTTTTGTAATTTTTGCTATTAGAAACAAGCATGATAAGGAAAACGAGCAAATCTTTCAGTGTTGTTTACATGGAAACAAAAACAGTTGCCATATTTTTCCATTCGCCTCGAGCTGATTAGCTTATCTCGTCATCCCATATAGAACAAAACATAGAGCCCGTATTGTAAAGAGTGACACTGATGCTGTTGGCCTGACCTCGCGCCCGTGTGCGTGTGCGCGTGCATGTGTATGTGTGTGCGCGTGCGTGTGTGTGTGTGTTCGTGTGCGTGTGTCTGTGTCTGTGTGTGCGTGTGCGTGTGCTTGTGTGTGCGTGCGTGCGTGTGTGTGTGTGCGCGTGCGTTTGTGTGTGTGTGCGCGTGCGTTTGTGTGCGTGTGTGCGTGTGTGTGTGTGTGTGTGTGTGTGTGTGTGTGTGCGTGTATGAGTCAGAAGCGGGAGGAGCTGTCCGCCCAGCAGGAGGCTCAACTCCACAAGAGGGAGGTGCTGATGGCGGAGGGGGAGGGGCCGGAGGGCGAGGACCGGATCATCCTGGAGATGAACGAAGAGATCGAGGTCCTGAACGCCAACATAGACTACATCAACGACAGCCTGTCCGACTGCCAGGCCACCATCGTGCAGATAGAGGAGACCAAGGTGAGAGACAAAGGCACGCACGCATGCACAAATAACACGCACGTGCACAAACACACACACACCCGCACGCACGCACGCACGCACGCACGCACGCACGCACGCACGCACGCACGCACGCACACACAGCTTATTAAACTACACAGCTATTGGAGGATTTTCAACGCATTATTTGATGGTAAGAGCCCATATATTGATTTACTTAAGCATAAACATGCACAAATAACCATGGTCAATTGTAAACAATACATTTTAAAATCCATAGACGTGGGCAAAGAAACACCCTCACTATCAAGCACACACAGACTCAAGCTTGCTATTCACATGGGTATTAAAAATACAAGTCAAGACGGAAAGGAAAGTAGACGCTGACATCCCCACGTTCTCCTGCCGTCAGGATGAGCTGGACTCCGTAGACACCTCGGTGGTCATCAGCTCCTGCTCCCTGTCGGAGGCCAGACACCTCCTGGACCACTTCCTCAAGGCCTCCATCGACAAGGTAGGGGGCCGCAGGGCACGCCCATAGACCGTGTTATCAGGAGGCATCAGTGGATCATCATGAGTCAAATAGGAGGTTGTGAGTGTGTCTCAGTGATCTGAACACAGTAATATCAAATGTTATTGTCATGCAGGCGATGATATGTTTATTTATTGGACCGTGTTCTTTGCTGGATGAGGACAATAGCGAAATTGTTTGCAGTTAAAGTAAACCAAGGGTGCCACCTAGTGGTGGCATTTTCGAATGATGAAAGTATCGAAATAAACGATAAGACAAGGAGAAACAGTGTAGCATGTGAACCCCAAGAACCCCACTATCTATAGGAAGATGATGGTTTTCAGACATTCAACTAATGCATGAGAGTTGGCGTTAGTCATTACTAGTGAATTCTGGTCTTCATATTAAACACAGCACCAATACATTTCTGCATAATACAGTTATACGTTTGGCAGCAATCAATACTAGGTTGTTAATCCACTATTTAGTAAGTGTTTTTGTGTGCAGGGTTTACAGGTGGCCCAGAAGGAGGCTCAGATCAGACTGCTGGAGGGCCAGCTCCGACAGACCGATATGATTGGCTCGTCCCACAACCACATGATTCTGGATGCTCTAAAGCTCAAGGCAGAGTACAATCCTGAACTTCAGGCTCTCATCTACAATGTTCAGCATGGTGAGAATCATGTGTTTTTAAATTCTCTCTCTCTCTCACTCTCTCTCTCTCTCTCTCTCTCTCTCTCTCTCTCTCTCTCTCTCTCTCTCTCTCTCTCTCTCTCTCTCTCTCTCTCTCTCTCTCTCTCTCTATATATATAATCTGTCCCATCTCTGTCTCTCCTCTTAATTCTTAATTTATCCTATTTTTCTCCTCTCTCTTTATTGGTCTTGACATGCCCCATTCTCTTGGAGTATTTGTTTTTAAGATCCACGCGGTTGACTCCGTCTCTGTCCTGTGTTCCTCCAGAGAACGGCTCTGCCAGCACGGATGAGGAACAGTCCGAGTTCAGCCAGCTTTCTGACAACAGGTGAGATGTGATTAAAGTTGTCTGACCAAACAGATTTGAGAATCATGCCTAAAGTTTGATGGCTGTCTGCTTTTCATGCCAGACATGACTGTGTGTTTAATAACAATGGAACATTTGTTCATTTTCTTGTGGACCGATCTACAAAACATGCTACAATTGTGACCCTCTGCTTGATCTAATAAATACCCCTGATGTCGATGCTATCTTTAAGGCTACCGGGATCTAAGTTTATTGCCCCCCAAAAATAACCTGTGGCAATAATGAGAAATCTCATATTCTTACTGTACCTTTGACGGATCTTACCCTTTTATTTCTCTGCTTTTCCAGTTTGGCCCACTTGAAAGAGTCCAACAGCCAGGATGATTTTAAAACTAAGGTAACATTTATTTGTTACACGAAGTACATGTAATACAAAGGATTAGGCATCGTCTTACCCCTGTCATTCCTCCTTCTGACCAGAAGGTGGCAGTGTATACTTATTTTGAAACGCTGTGATAGCAGGCTGACTTTACTCTTCATTTTATGCATCAATCTTTTATTCATCAATTGTAACCTCTTTACTACCCTCTATTTTCACTCTAATTATGCCCCTCTGTCCTTCTCTTCTCTCTATTCATGAAATTGTGGCACACTCACTCACTCACTCACTCACTCACTCACTCACTCACTCACTCACTCACTCACTCACTCACTCACCCACCCACTCACCCCCCCACTTACTCACCCCCCCACCCAGACGGAGCCCCGCCTCCTGGCCCAGATGAAGGCGGTGTCGGCGGAGTACCTGGGTCCATCACCGGACTCGGCGGCCAGCAGCAGGCAGCAGTACATCACCAAGTCCCTGGCCTCGCTGACCGACATCCAGGAGGACTGCCTGGGGATGGGCCTGGGCCTGGGGCTGAGCCTCAGCCTGGCCTCGGGGGGCTTCGGCCTCAACATGGCCCTCAGGGACCCCGGCCACAAGGAGCGCGCCTCCCGGACCGTCAGCCTGCCGGTCAGGGGACACACCTTGTGAGTCTACTCCACCTCCAGTACAGTCCGGCGGCTAGGGATTAGTGGGTAGAGTGCAGTCTAGTGGTTAGGGTGTAGTCTAGTGGTTAGGGTGTAGTCTAGTGGTTAGGGTGTAGTCTAGTGGTTAGGGTGTAGTCTAGTGGTTAGGATGTAGTCTAGTGGTTAGGGTGTAGTCTAGTGGTTAGAGTGTAGTCTAGTGGGTAGAATGTAGTCTAGTGGTTAGGGTGTAGTCTAGTGGTTAGGGTGAAGGGGTTACACAGCGTTCACACTGTACTTGTCCGTCGACGGATCTCATTGCCTTTTTTTTATTCGGCCACTCTCGAAATACATTGTAGTAACTGCGACGCTGCTTGGACTGCCCAATGATATTGCCATTGTGGTAGAACCCGGGGAAACGCATGAATATGTAACAAAGCCGGCCGGCAGCACGGAGATTGATGGCCACGCGAAGCAACACTCTCCTTGCAACTACGGTATCCCTTTTGCATTAACAAGCAGGATGAAACTGAAAAAAGCCGGCTTTGTTAGCGGGAGACGATTTCATTGGCTGCAGGCTGCGTCTAAAAGACTCCTCCCCCATACGTCAGACACGCCCTCCATCATCCGTCGAAGGACATGTAGAATTTGAACGCGCTATTAGGATGTAGTCTAGTTGTTAGGGTGAAAAAAAGGTGCCTGCATTACATTTTTTTACTAATAAGCACAGAATTATGACCTAATAACCTGGTGTTTGTAAGCCAATCAAAAAACGATGTAGGCTAGAGCTTGTTGCTTAGTGTGTGTGTGTGTGTGTGTGTGTGTGTGTGTGTGTGTGTGTGTGTGTGTGTGTGTGTGTGTGTGTGTGTGTGTGCGTTCCCACGCCCTCAGTCCTAGGCAGTCCCGGGGTTATGAGACTTCCCCCTTGATGCGGAGGAAGTCCTACGACCGTGCATACAGGTAACAACAGCCCTGTCACATATGAATAAATACATGTGACTGGCTTTATGCCAGGAGAGTGGAGGGAGACTGGAAGGTGGGTTGACATGCAATGACCTGGTGCATTGGATCGTCCCAATCGAACCCGGGTTGCTTCCGAAGGTGCATGTGGTTAGCATGTTAACCACACTTGCATACTCGGTGCGTTTGCCGTTATGAAATGTGCTGGAAACACTGGCTGCATGCCCGAGCAAAATACTCTGCGTACACGCTTGCTTGTTTTCCTCGGAAGATCGGGCAACCCTAGCGTGTTGTGTTTTGACAATCTACCCACAACCAACAATTGTTTCTCAGTTGCTTTGGAACCGTTTGTGTGTTCAGAGTTTGACCAGGTTCATCCAAAATTCCTGCAAGTCTGTGTTCCATCTTTTTATAATTTTTTTCAAGTCTGTGTTCCATCTTTTTATCTTTTTTTCCTCCCCCATGTGTCAGGCCGGCCGACGGCTCCACCCCTCCTTCCTCCCCCCCGCTCCGGATCAGGAACGACCGCAACGTCTTCTCCAGGCTCACCAGCAATCACACCCAGGGCACCGCGCTGGACAAGTGAGGACACTCGCTCTCGCACTCGCACACATAATCACACACAGACACACTCTTATATATTTACTCAAAGACACACAACAAGAAAGCTACACAAATTGCACCCACACACACACTCACCTTTTCACAATACACACACACCTACTGTATGTGCGCAAACATGCAGGCACGCAGGCACACAAACACGCATACAGACACACACACACACACTTAAATCACTGGGTGACACTCCAACCAAACGGCTCTTTTGTGTCCTTACATTGCGATCAAAACAGACTGTGTGTATGTGTGACTGTGTGTTTGACTGTCTGTGTGTGTGTGTGTGTGTGTGTGTGTGTGTGTGGTGGGGGGGGGGGGGGGGGGGTCAGGCCCGTGGGGTGCCTCTCACCCCCAGGGTATAGATTGACCTACGAGAAGGTGTTCTTTCACCTCACAGAGGGACCAGTGCTCAGTCGTACTACCAAAGCTTTCAAAGCTCGCCTCTAAAAGCACCTCGGTCACTTCCTCCTGTCAATAAAAACCCAGCCTCCGTGGAGAGGGACCGAGAGCGAGGAGATCTTTCCTTCCATGTTTGTATTTCCTGTTTTGTCTGTTATTGTTTTTCTGCATGTTTTTCATATTTTGCACTCCAACAGGTCCTTTCTTCTGACAGATGAATCACCTTATGCTTGACGGTGTGGTCGTTTAGTTTTTATTTGTATGTTTGAGTGTGTTTGCATGAGAGTTTGTGTGCGTTACTGCGTTTGTGTGAGTGCGTGATGGATTTATCCCACATTAATTATTAGCTTTGGAGTCAGTTCCATGATAAACTAATTTAAACGTGTTTAGATAACTCATAGCTCAAACAGCTCATTAGGGATAGTAAAGCGTCCATCTGTACCAGTTTGAAAACATCTGTCTGATTCTCATACTGATCACTCAGGAAAGCTCCCAAACATTTTATAATGCTTTATACGTTTTGTTTTAGACACACAGTCAAGCTGAAAAAATGTAGACATGTGTCAAACTGTCCATCAGTGTTCAGACAACGATAACAGCAACAACATAATATGTCCCCAGGCTAGCATTTCCCTTTACATTCAAGTAAATGTCAATATCTCCGAGTGAATTTGGATTTCCTTCATCGACTGCATTATAACGCTCCAATTTGAGGATGATTGACACCCTCTTCATCCAATCAATCACGTTACCCCCCCCCTACTGCTCTTCACTGTTGTGACGGCGTCGATGCCGACCCTATTCCTCCTAGCTTTGTAAAAGCTTTAAAGTAGCCTAATGACGTGTGCGTTCATTACCCCCCCCTTGGTATCGGTGGCCCGGCGTCTCATTCCCAGTTTCCATGACTGATGTCTTCCCTTAACCTTTAACCTCTGACTTGACCCCTCCCCCCCCCCCCCACACTCCACCACCCTAGCCCTGTTATTGTTCATTCTGTCTTCCTCTTTTCTTTCCCTGAAGCCGTTGTACCGTCTAGTCTCTCGCTCTCAATACAAGTTGACGAGTTCGGTGATGACCGGCGGCGAGCCGGTCTGCGGTGTAGACGCTTCTCCACCATTGCAGCCTGCTCCTTGCATAGCACATGTGATGTAGGGATACAAAACACCCCTCGGGTTATCCCCGTCTTCCTGTATTCACAGAGCAGACTTTATGTGTGGACAAGTGCCCACCTCAAGCTCCCTAACTTCCCCATCTGCTTGTCGAGAAAATGGTGTCGCTTCATTAAAACCCGACTGCCGCCCTTCCTTCCTTTCTTCCTCCATGTTGACTTCATTATGACAGTAACTCCTTTCTGTCCTCCTAAGTGTGGTTAACCCTGTCCTCCTCCTCCTCCTCCTCCTCCTCCTCCTCCATCATTCCTGATCCTTCTGCCTCCAGGTCGGACGACAGCGACTCCTCTCTCTCCGAGGTGCTCAGGTAGAGGAACCCAGTCTTTCTGACTTTATTGTCTTGCTTGTTGACTCCCCCTGCCCTGTAGTCCCGCCTCCTTCCCACCGGTCACCTGTGTCCATCTGGCTCTCCGTCCATCACCTGCCTGGCCGGTTCAACCTCTGCTGTGTTTTTTGATTGGATGAGGTGGCGGGATGCCGTGTGGTGCATGTTTTAACCACATCACTGCTTACTGCTTCCATCCCTTGTCTTTAACAGTGTGGCGTGTGTGTGTGTATGTGTGTGTGTGTGTGTGTGTGTGTGTGTGTGTGCGTGTGTACGTGCATTTCTCATTGTACATGATGATAGGCCTGCATGAGCCTCACTACGGTTTGATGAGACAGAAGAGCAGATGCGGCTTTATAAATCCCGGAAGGGGGGGTTCTGTATTAAAGCAGAACAGAACCATCCAGATCAAACAAGAGAAGATGATAACCAAATGAAATGTGGACAGAAAATAAATTCTTCATCCCTTTCCACTAAGGCTAAGTCGACATTGCTAAAAAAATAAAAATGGACGTGGTCATTTTCCAATATTAATCTGTGTTGTACTATCGCATGCTTTCATTCAGCTCTTACAACTATACATCCGACCCATGTGGGGACACATTTCTATGGCTCCTTGTGAAAAGGGAGGCGGGTAAGAACTCCATCCCCCCCTACAGAGCAGGGGGGGTGGCTGAGGAGAACCACAAAGGATCTGCAGCCACTGTGCCAAATCCCATCTGGGCTGGGAGGAACAATGTCCCTTTATTCTACCTCTCACACATGTACAGTATTCAACCACACACACACACACACACACACACACACACACACACACACACACACACACACACACACACACACACACACACACACACACACACACACACACACACGTCAACTCCTTGCATAGCAGACCACACACTCACTCAATCTGTATCAAATCTATTCTACCTGACACACTGAAAATGCCTCATGAAAACAGATAGATTGATATGAAAAAATCAGTCTATCATCATCTATAATGCATTCAGGTCGCTCTCATATTAGAAGTTTAGCAACACGATGCTACACAGACATTATCCACAATGCTGGTCAGATGCTTTAACCATACCGCCTCCAGAGACCAGTTCATGGCAGCCCGGGGTTAAGATGATTGACCCCTAGGTTGAGAGAGGGTTGTGTGTGTCTCACGCTCAAACGCTGCCCATCCTCCTTTCCACCATATTATTAACACCAGGCTACACTCGCATCCCATCTACTCGTACCTCTCTCTCTACTCTATCCCTCTCTACTCTATCCCTCTCTCTAGCTATCTCTCCCTTCTGTCTCTTTCTCTCCTCTATTCCTCTCTACCTTTCTCCCTCCCATGTCTCCTCTTTATCTATATATCCTCTTACTCTGATTCTGTCTCTCTCTCTCTCTTTCCCGTCCCTCTCTACCATCATTCGACAATCCTTTCTCCTTTGATTGATCCTGAATCCATAATAATTCTGCTGTCAGCTGCAATCTTGCCTGTATCAAAGGGGAAGCCTCCTCACTTTGATAACCCTAATATCCAAACATTATACAGCCAATCAGATCACTCTATTGAACAATATATCTTTTCTTTCGATGCTTGAGCTGTGAAAGATGAAACAACATGGTTACAGCTCTTCACTGAGCTGTTCTATGAAACAAGGATGGGTTCCATCACTTGTTTGTTAAGCTATGGCTGTGGTATGGTTGGGCTTTAAAAGTCTGTGGCTGTCACAAACACCAATCTCGTCCCTTTTAATTTGAATTTCTTCGTAAGACGTGTGGGAACGTGCCTGATCTGTCTTTGTCTCCGGGTGGTTTAACGATGCGCTGGTAAAGCTTGTTGAGGTTGAGGTTGAAGACGTCATGCAGCGTTCTGACACCGGTAGGAGAAAGAAATCTCTCTGGCAACTTTGACAATATGCCAACACATTATTCTAGCAAAGCAAACGGTCCTGCTCCTCCTCTCTCGTTCTGGCTCTCTCCTCATCTCCTCTCTCTTTTACTTCTCTCCCACTGTCTTGCACTTGCTCTCTGCTCCCCCTCTTTTTTCTCTTGGTCACTCACTCAGCAGCATATCCTGTCCTATAAGCAATACCCACTCCATCTCTTCTTCCCTGTATCTTCCCACCATCCCCTCCCTTCCTTCCTGATCTCTCTTTCACTTTCTCTCATTCTCTCCCTCTCTCCCTTGTTCTCTTATTCTCTCTGTCCCTCTTTCTCGTTCTATTTTTTTTCCCCTACCTACCCTCAAACTCCCTATCAAACACACCCTTAATTTTTATTACAGAAGCCACCAGGGATCCATTTTCCTCCACATTCCTCTCTCTCTCTCTCTCTCTCTCTCTCTCTCTCTCTCTCTCTCTCTCTCTCTCGCTCTGCCTCACTCTCTCGCTCTGCCTGTCTCTCCCTTTGCCTCGCTCTCTCGCTCTGCTGACTGCTCTCTAAGTGCCTGCAGCCCTCTGTCAGACTCTGTCAGCTGGACAGCAGGGAGCATTGGCGTTCGGCTGTGTGTGTGTGTATGTTAGAAAGGCTGAAGTGGGCAGCTTTTGCACATAAAGCTCCCTTGGTTGATCCTTCCTCACCCAACATAATGGCTCCTCTCTCCAGACGAGGCCGAGGGAGAAGAGGACGGGCGAAAAAGCACAAAATGAAAACATAAGCCACAAGTCGTCATCTATATTGCTGTATTACTATATACTGTGTTATTGTGTAAAAACATACATGTGTGTGTGTGTGTGTGTGTGTGTGTGTGTGTGTGGATGCCTGCGTGTTGACGCTGGTTTTCATAATGATTTTGAAGTATCTTATGGTTTATTGTATCCCCACAAAGCCTCACTTATAATTATTTCTACCATTTGTGAAATCGTCTCTTTTGTGCATGTTTGTGACCGGCCTGTGCCTTGCTACCCCTACTAGTGCACCATGTCGTGGGGTAACCTCCTCATGTGTGTGTGTGTGTGTGTTTCTGCAGAGGGTCGATCGTCCCCATCGGGGGGGTGAAGGGCGGCCGCAGCGCCCCCCTGCAGTGTCTGTCCGTGGCGGAGGGTCACTCCAAGCCCGTGCTCTGCCTGGATGCCACCGACGAGCTGCTCTTCACCGGGTCGAAAGGTCAAATGTCACCTTAGAAACAAATGAACAAATATGCATGAATGGCAGTACGGTCAGCCAATGAGACTCCTCGGTGGGGTGGAAGGAGGGATCAACATGTTTAAAGGTCCCATGGCATGCTACTTTATGGTTGCTTTTATATAGGTGTTAATGTTCCCCTAAAGCAGTGTTTGAAGACGTTCAAGAAATTCAGCCTTGGTGCAGAATTACAGCCACTACGAGCCAGTCCCACAAAGAGCTTTCCACAAACGTGACGTTTCTGTGTCTGAATCTTTAAATGCTAATGAGGAGGAGAGAGGCGGGTCAAGGGGGCTGGGGATGTGTCCCTGAGCAGCTTGCGGCCACGGTACCATGTGCTAGTGTTTACAGTGGATGTATCGCAATGGATCGAAATCATGATATCAGGTGTAGGCGCACCCAGCTTTTGGCCGTGTTCTGTAAATATTTTAGAACAGTCCGGGTGCTCCGGCGGGAGTCCTGGAGCTCTATATCTAAATAACATCATATTATGCATAGATATCTATATCATATAATATATATTATCATGGCCAAAAGCTGTGTGCGCCTCCAGATGATACTATGAATCTCAAACGACTGCATCGGGTCCTCCGACGTCTCTGTTCTTTCACTTCCGTGTCAATCTGAAGTACAGACTGAACCGCGAAATGGAAGAGAAAGGGATTGTTGCCGTTTGCGGACTCCCGGTACTTCCACAACGAGAATCGTAGTGGGGGTTGCCCAGGAGTGTCTCCCGCCGGAGCCCGCCGGTGCACCACCATCAGGCACCACCATCGGGGCACCACCGCCACTGGGCCACCGCCACGGGGCTCCAACCGCCAAACTTAATCAAGTTTTTCTAGAGAAAAAAGTTGCCTGATTCGCGTCTGTACGTTGACCCTGTATGGAGTCGTGTCGCCCCGTCGCGTTTGATGTGAGCAATCAGTTAGGTGGCATCCGTCCTTGGTTGGCATGGCGTTCAGTTTTTCCTGCTCACAACTACGCAAACTCCACTCCGCAATCGCTCCTGGACTTAACATCCCCATCGTAAATGAACTCGGACTTCTGCGTCGCCCCCGTTATGCCCACCGGAATACATTGCAGTAACTTTGTTTACCACCAGCAGTCTGAGCAGTGCATTCCCTCCATCTGGACGCTCGTCGCACAACAGACACGTCATCAGAGCACTGTCACCACCAGGCTATTTCACTCTAAGCAGGACAGAAAACGTGGAGTGGGTCACAGCCTACTCCGGCCCCCACGGAGACACTGCGGCAAGACCACCCCAGCACCCCGTTAAAATGTAACTCTTTTTTAGAACAATCCCTCAATAACAACACATATTTTAATTCATGACCACATCACCAACGAGGAGATACACTTCATGAGGTCTACCATGGTCTTAATGAAGCGTGTTCTCTGGCTACACCTACCTTAGCAAACCCTGCACGGTGGTGGCCTTGCCGTTGTGCACCAGGGAGACTTTGGGTTGTCCCCTCTGTCCCTGCCGGTTCACTCCCTTTTTTGAACGCCTTGCATCATATGCAAACCGCCACTTTCCATTACATTTCTCCTGATTAACCGGCCCCCCCCAAACCGAATCCAGCCTTCATCCCCGAGATACATGACCTCCTCACCACACTCTGTACAACCCCAGGGAAATATCATCACACTCTGTGATTTTAATATTCATGTTAACAACCGCTCTACCTACTCTGTAGACGGTCTCAAACTCACTCTACACGTCAATGTCCCAACACACTCCAGAGGCCAACTCTTGATTGGTTGTACCTCAACTCCACCCCCATCAGCAATCTCTCGATGCACGATCTGGGCGTGTACGACCATAAGGTCATCTCAATGGAGCTACCCACCCTGTCTCCCCTCAATAAGCCCGACAGACAAATCAGTTTCAGGAACCTTAAAAACATCAAGCCATTCACCCTGACTACTGACCTCCGCCATCTCTCCACTGCCAACTCAGTCACTGAATCCGTTGGATCTCTACAATTCATCACACAGCCCCCTCCTGGACCACCATGACCCAGTCAAGACCAGAACTGTCACCTTCACATGCTCAGCCCCCTGGTACACCAGTAAGCTGCGGCTACTGAAGAGAACGGGGCGTGTCCTTAAACGGCGTTCAAGAACTCGAGACTCACTGTTCAAAAACGAGCCTACCGGTCACATCAGAAGGCCTACAGCAAGTCCCTCAGTGACACACGGTCCTGGTTCTACTCCCACATCTTCAACAATAGCCGTGGTACCTCAACCATTATTCATCTCCTCAAACCTCAGCCCCCCCTACACTCAGACACCACACAGGAGCGGTGCAACAGCTTCATCTCTTTCTTCAAAACGAAAGTTGAAGAAAGGCATCCGCTCCCCTCTCTCCAGCCCCCCACACCACACTCCCTCCCCTCTCTCCAGCCCCCCTGCCTCCCCAACCCCCCTTCTCTCCAGCCCCCCCGCTCTCCCTGCATTTCCAGTCACATCCCCTGATGCCTCAGTCCGGGACTACTCAGCCCCTCTGCTGTTCCACAGACATCCCACAGCATGAGGTTGAAGACATCTTAAGGAAGATGAAGCCCTCCACCTGTGCCCTGGACCCGTTTACCTTTGCCCTGATAAAAAGTCAATCCTCTGCAATAAGTCTGATGATCACCAAAATCATCAACCACTTCCTCCGGTCCGGCCATGTCCCCACATCTCTGAAAACTGCTGTCATCAAGTCACTCCTCAAAAAGCCCAGCCTTGACCTCGAAGTACCAATAACCGCCCCATCTCCAACCTCACTTTCCTATCAAAGGTGTTGGAAAGCGTAGTTTCTGCCCAACTCAACAACCACCTAATATTAAACAGTCTGTACGAGTTCCAGTCTGGTTTCCGCTCTGGCCACAGTACTGTAACTGCTCTGGTCAGGGTCACCAATGACCTGCTGATGAATGCTGATGCTTTCTCACTGGCATCACTGGCATCACTTCTCATCCTTCTCGACCTCACCACAGCATTTGACACCGTGTACCACCGCATCCTTCTACACCACCTCCACTCCTCCATCGGACTCTCTGACATTACCCTGGCCTGGTTGACATCGTATCTCACAGATAGGAGTAAGGTGTATGTGTTCCTGGGAGGTGCTGCAAGTCAGACACACACTCTTTCACCTGTGGTGCCCCTCAAGGATCAGTCCTTGGCCCAATCCTCTTCACTCTGTACATCCTCCGCCTTGGTCATGTCATCAGCCGGCATGGAATATCTTTCCGCTGCTACGCTGATGACCCCAAACTCTACATCAGAACCAAACCAACTCCCTCTGCAGCCCTATCAACACCTGCCTGGAAGACATAAAGGTGTGGATGACGGCTAACTTCCTGCAACTTAACAGCTCAAAAACGGAGGCCATTCTTGTTGGCACACCACACCAGACCTGGTCATCCACTATCACCAGCATCACCGTCTCCCGCCACGACATCCACCTTTCATCCTCAGGCACTAACCTCGGTGTCAGAATGGACCCTCACCTGACCTTTAAGGCCCACATTAAACATCTTTGCAAGACCTCCTTCTTCTATCTCAGGAAGATTGCGAAACTCCGCCCCAAAATCACTCTCCCTGATGCCGAAAAACGTGTCCACGCCTTTGTCTCCTCCAGGCTGGACTACTGCAACCCACTTCTCATCGGGATCCCCAGCAAGAACATCCAGCGGCTGCAGTACATCCAGAGCTGTGCTGCCAGGATCCTGATGAGGGTGCGGAAGAACGACCACATCACACCCGTCCTCAAATCCCTTCATAGGCTTCCTGTCCAGTACAGGATTGAATTCAAAGTCTCCTTGCTGTCCCACCAGTGCCTCCATGGCACTGCCCCCCTCTGACTCACAAAACTCATCACCCCCCCATTCCTCCTCACGCAATCTCCGCTCTTGACAGGCAAACCTCCTCCAGCCTCGGAGGACAAAGCTCCATCCACGGGCGGCCGCGCCTTCTGCACAGCTGTTCCCAGTCTGTGGAACAGTTTCACCGACCATTTAAGGGCACAGACTGCAGATTATTAAAAAAAGGCTTGAAAACCTATCTTTTGAGAAAAAGCCTTTGGCTATACTACTTTAAACCTTACAATATTTTATGTAGCCTCTCTCTGCCTCGGTTTTAGATTTAGTATATGTATATATATATTTTATATGGGTTTGGTCACAGAAATACCTACCTTGCTCTTTTTACCACTAGGCTATCCTGCCCCCCGTCCCCCTCTAAAGCCTTCCTTCCTGTCCCTGCAGACCGTACGTGCAAGCTGTGGAACCTTGGGACAGGCCAGGAGTTGGCCACTCTGAAGGGACACCCAAACAACGTGGTGTCGGTCAGGTACTGCTCCTCCTCCGGCCTGCTCTTCTCCGTCTCCACCTCCTACATCAAGGTCTGGGACATCCGGGACAACGCCAAATGTGTCCGCACGCTCACGTAAGTGGAGAACTTCTGCAAGGCTTCCCCTTTGGGGAACTGCATGGGAGAGCTAAAAAGCACTTTGAGTTTAATTTCAAAGCGTTAGCTGGAGCGGGTAACCCGCTGTGGCTTTGTGTGCCACTTCCAACAGAAACCCCCAACAATCGTTAATCGTTTAAACATTTCATTAACATTTTTCATTAAAAAGAGTGTTTGAATCAGCAGTCAATTAATGAACTAAAGGGATTCAACTCACATTCACCGTGCACATAAATATGGATGAAAATATGAATGGAATAGAAAATATCAAGGAAAACTGTGAAACACGAAATTTGAATGAACCAAAGCATATTACGCGACCAATCGCCCTCTGCGCTGTAATCATACGGTTTATTGGCTCTCATCCTTCTCTGCTGAGAAGAATGACCCCGAAGGCACGCACACAGACAGACAGACAGACAGTCAGACAGACAGACAGACAGACAGACAGACAGACAGACAGACAGACAGACAGACAGACAGACAGACAGACAGACAGACAGACACCAAACCAAACCAGGGTTCTTATTCCTGTGCCCCCCCCCCCCTCCCTCAACCCTATAAACAACCTGTGGTGTGTGTGTGGCTCTTCCCTCTCCAGCTCCTCAGGGCAGGTGGTGGCGGGCGACGCGTGCGCGGGCACCACCACGCGCACCATCACCTTTGCCCAAGGCGAGTACCAGATAAACCAGATCGCCCTCAACCCCTCCGGCACAGTGCTGTACGCCGCAGCGGGGAACGCTGTCCGTATCTGGGACCTCACTAGGTACGCTCCTCCTCTCGCTCCCGGAAGAACTCACTGTGTGCTTTATACAGCAGCCGGGCTGTATTCTCACCGAGGCGTCCCTCACACAACAGGGATGAGGGGGTGTTTGTTTCCCCCCCCCCTTGATCCTAATCCCTGTGCGTTTGAACACGCCAAATCCTGAGCGTGAAGAGCTTTTCTTTTGAAGTTGGAAATCGATTTGAGTAAAAACACAGAGTTGCTTTAATGCATCGCTGGGCTTTTTACAGAACTGAAGACCTTAAAGGACCCATGACATGCCACCAGGCGTGAGTGGGATTAGCCTTACAAGCCGTTTTGGAAATCTGGCTCTTATGACATCACAAGTGGGCATGTCCACCTAGTGTGTGACGGATAGATGGGCAACGTTTGCTACTGTCCACTGGATAGGCTGGTAGACTGCTCTATCCAGCACACATCTAGGTGGACGCAACCACTTGTGATGTCATAAGATCCCGATTTTCAAACCGGCTTGTAAGGCGTATCACACACACACCTGGTGGCATGTCATGGGACCTTTAAAAACAAAACAAACTGTTGACAGATCTATGTGGACCGCTTTGGTTTTTACTAGAGCTGTCAAGCGATTAAAATATTTAATCGTGATTAATCGCATTAATGTCATAGTTAACTTACGATTAATCGCAAATTATTTTTCTATGCTAAATATCCCTTGATTTTTTTGTCCCATAATTCTTCTCATTTTAATTCTCTTATCAACATGGTGAAGTGCATCGGCTTGCCTTGTGCAAATGATTTTTTATTGATAACAACATTGGCATACTGATCAAAACAGGACGATACAAAAAAAGAGCCTATAGTGCAATTAAACGACTGCTTTGAACAAATGTCATTTGAACATAGCAGTCAGGCTACTGCTTCTTTGTTTTGAGCCAAAGAAAAAAGAAAAAAAAAAAATATATATTTTATTTTTTATAAAATAATTCCGTTAATCGCGCGATAAAATTTTTAACGCCGTTAAATTTGGTTTGCGTTAACACGGTTAATAACGCGTTTAACTGACAGCTCTAGTTTTTACTTCTGCAGCGGATCTATGAGGATATCGAATGAGACATATTGAGCTCTGTTTAAGTTGGACCTTAAGTGCTTCACCCTTTTTTTATGACCAAGAATATCTTGTGTGTGTTTGTCTGTGTGTTTCTCTGTGGGTGTGCGTGTGTGAGTCTCTGTGTGCGTGCTTGTTTTTGTGTGTCTGTGTGTGGTGTGCATGTAATGCGTGTTTCTGTGTGTGTTTGTGAGTCTCTGTGTGCGTGCTTGTTTTTGTGTGTCTGTGTGTGTGTGTGTGTGTGTGTGTATGTAACATGTGTGTAACTCTTTGCATGTGGGCTTGTATGTGTGTGTGTCCAGGATGCAGGCCATCGGGAGGCTGACCGGGCACATCGGCTCTGTCATGTGTCTCACTGTGGGGCAGCCCCTCAAGGGCAAGGACCAGGTCATCACCGGCTCCAAGGACCACTACGTCAAGGTCTGACCCACAGTCACACACACACACACACACGCACGCACGCACGCACGCACGCACGCACGCACGCACGCACGCACACACACACACACACACACACACACACACACACACACACACACACACACACACACACACACACACACACACACACACACACACACACACACACACACACACACACACGTACCCACTCGGGGTGAAATGGGATTAGTATTTGTTGCAGTCCTGTACGAGGTCTACAGTTCCGGGATTGGTACGAACTGCGACCCAACAATACATTAATCAATAATTGTTCAGTCCCAAAAAATACTAATATGTGAATACCTTGGGAAAAAATATATGTAGACATAAACCGTTAATTAATGACGGTATGTTCCGAAAAGGTTAACATGATGCATGGTTTGAAACGATGGGTCGAATCTGTGTTTTTGAGCATGACAACCTGAAAACACACACCATCAGCCCCTGCCCAGAACGTTATGGCTTGTTTAGAATAATTTCAACTTAGACGCCTCTGAAACCTCTGCAGAAACACGCCGCAGGATAGGGTGCATGGCCCCTCCCCTAACAAATATTTCTGCAGCACTTTCTCCATTGGAAACCAGTGAGGTGGAGTGGGGCGTGCTCATTCAGCCAAAGTGTCTCAAGGAACACATAGAGGAGACAGTTGGCAGGACGCGCCAGACTAACCAAGTTGCTGCAAAACAGCAACAACAATAAAAGCAGGCACTACTATAATTTTCTTGATGTTTCTATGTGCTGCTGGAAGCCACGCTTTCCAACTTATAATTAGGGTTGGGTATCGTTTGGGTTTTATCCGATACCGGTGCCTACTCTGTACTTTTCAAACGGTTCCGGTGCTAAAACGGTTCTCGAACCGGTACTTAAAAAAACAAAACGGCACACACTTGCATACATGCACGACTTGTTATGAGTTTCACATTAAGCAGAAAGTAAGCGGACACTGAGTGAATGGCAACAGTGTTTGCTAGCCTACTTGATATGCAAGATTTACGGTTGGCATTAAATTACTCGACTTACCCGAAGAGGCTGCTGTGTGTGCTGTGACTGATAAATATCTTTTTAAAAAATAATTACAAATAATATGAATTACTCGCTGTAAGCAGGCAGGCACGCATCATGGCGCAACATTACTGCCAAAGTCATATTAAGTAATATAACTCAGAAAAAGTATTTGAAGCGAATAACGACTCTGTTTTTGATTTGTTTATTTGGTTTTGAACAGAAAGTTTTGGATGCATGCATCGGCTTTGAGTTTGTTTGTTTGTTACTTTAAAATGACATTCGCTCGCAACGCACACACACACACACACACACACGCACACACACACACACACGTTCATTCACGTTCACCCACTACAACCTGCCGACCTTCAATCAAAACAACCTCAAGTAAGCGATGCCACAGCGCGTTGACAAGTCCGTCCACGAGTCTCGAGGCGCCCATAGGCTTTATGGTTTATATGTTTGAAAGCCGTGACACACTCTTTTTGGCGGTATATATAAAAAAAATCATATCCTAACGAAAATACACACCGTTATTCAGTGTGAACCGATATAGCGCCCAGCACTGACGCAAGTTGGCGCCATGGGGGCGGGGCAGGGGGCGTTAAAAACGTCAGGCACCGTTATGAGGAACCGAAATGTGCGTTCTTATTCGATCTCGTTACAACCGTTTACGTCGGAACCGGTTCCCTACTGGAACCGAGTTTCGGTGCTCAACCCTACTTATAATTCGATCAATGGATGTCAAACCGCACCGGTATCAAACCGAACCTCCTTTTCTGTAATCAGAGTGTGACAGCCCGTTATGCACATCTGGGTGCTCTACCACCCCTTTGTCTTTTCCTCTTTCGCAGGTGTTTGACGTAGCAGAAGGCACTCTGGGTAACGTAGGCCCGGCCCATAACTTTGAGCCCCCCCATTACGACGGCATCGAGTGCCTGGCCGTGCAGGGAGACGTGCTGTTCAGCGGGTCCCGAGACAACGGCATCAAGAAGTGGGACCTGGAGCAGCAGGAGCTCACACAGGTGTGTTGAGTGTGGTACTGGGTTAGTGGTTCCTCTCCAGAGATAGTCGCATGTTTGTTGTGTTGTGTGTTGTTAGAACTGTGACTGGAAATGGCTTTAGAGTTCTCAGCAAGCAGGCTCAATATGTTTAATTTAATGTGTAGTAAAGAGCGTGTGTGTGTGTGTCTGAGACTTTGTGTGTGCATGTGGGATTATGTCTGTGTGCGCATGCTGTTTTTAGATGTCGTGGGCGAGGGCTGCAGGCTAGTAGTAGGAGGTAACCGTGAGCAGGTTTCAACAGAGACAATGGCAGACAGCTGGGCGGGAGCTGTGCTAAATCTACTCCTATTAGCACAGAGCTAGCAGCATGACGCCTTTGTTGCTAAATAAAAATGCATTGTTGCTTGGGATTTCTGTACCAAACCAATGTCATAGCACAACGTGTGTGTGTGTGTGTGTGTGTGTGTGTGTGTGTGTGTGTGTGTGTGTGTGTGTGTGTGTGTGTGTGTGTGTGTGTGTGTGTGTGTGTGTGTGTGTGCGTGTGTGTGTGCACACCCGCGCGTTTGTGTGTCCGTGCGTGTTTGGATATTTTTAGCAATAAAGATGACGAATTGTATGTTGCGTGTGTAAATTACATGTAATTAAATGCAAATTAGAATAATCAGTTAAAACGTGAGGTTCAGTGTGTGATTCCGTTTTGCAAATGTGTTGACTAAGCCACAGAATGAATATCTCTTTATATGTCCATATAAAGAAATATGTTGACATTTATAAGGGATACTTTTGAAATTACAAAACAATTAAAAGTAATATCTAAATGTTTTGTACAGTGGTGTTGATCACAAGTTCTACTCACAAAACAAAAGATCACTATTATGTAATAATGTACATTCTTCCAAATCATAGTAATTCTTTTGCAGAATAAGATGCCTTTGTTGTCCTTGCGGCAAAGGGAAATGGATCAATTTAAAGATTTAAAGGTTGTTCATGCTTGGTACACACTCGATCAAATTTCTAATTTAGAAAATTTGAGAGACCACACACATTTCGATAAATTAAGATAAATGTAACTGTTTTAGTCGTTTAGTGTGTGGAAGGGAACGACTTTGCCAACACAGCACTCTCAGAAATCTCGCCAAGCAAGGTGGACGACAGTCTGGAACAATCGTTTCTTCGGAACATTTTACCGCTACAGGCTGTGCCTTCATTTCCAAAGCCATGGTTACTTGATGAATTGTTGGTATAATGTTATGTCAGCGTGGCTCCTAATTGGCTATCATCTTTCCCACATGACAATCAATTGCCTGCAACCTCGGCCTGTGTGTTGGGGTTCCCCTCATACTACAGGATATCGGATCCTAAATATTTAACATGTTTAATAATGTGCAGGATAATCTTGCAAACAACATCGGCAGACATCATTATATACAATTATAAGATATCCATGTTTGACAGCCAGCAGGTTGAAACATACATAAATCAAACGCTTTATTAATGTCTGTAGGTGGTCCTTTTCTGTCACACTTTTTGCTAGGTGCCTTTTAAAAGCAAACATGTGCTAATCTAGCACAACAGTGTTATGGTTACCGTGCCAATTGAGGTGCCTAAACGAGAACTGGCATTGTCTGGAACAGAGTTCTCTTTATCCTGGCTAAAAATACAATTAGAAAGCACAAACGTCTGGCCAAGGTGGTGGTCTGTCAAATACTAATTCCACTTACTAATTAAAATCATTGGAAGGCTTTGCTTTCGAAGGAGAACCTTCTCTATAGAATATAATTACTAGTCTCAGAAACTTCTCTATTTGATATTATTACTAGTCTCAGAACATTCCCTACATAATATATGACTTGTCTCAGAACCTTTTCTATATGATATTATTACTGGTCTCAGAACCTTCTCCATGGGATATTATTAATAGTCTCGTTACCTTCTTTATTCGTAGATATTATTAGTAGACTAGAATTCTAAATAAAATACAAATCCTAGAGTTCACCGTAGAATCATCTCCATTAATGTTATTACTGGTCTTCAAAGTCAAACTCCTCCATAGGATCTGATGAAGAAACAATTCTCCACCCACCATGTTGTCCCACTCAGTTTATTTATAGACAATTGCTTTCAGGCAAACAAATGCAATTCAAAGCGAACACAGGCAGTTTACATTAAATAGTCCTTAATTTGAAGCTAAGCTATAAATGTTTAGTTTGGCTGAAGCGACTAACATGTAGTTCCTCTAATGGGCTATTGGTGAAAAATGTCGTATTAGATTTCATCTAATGATACAAAACCCAGTGTTTCCCCCAGCACTGTACAGTTAAGGCGGCCGCTTTAACAACAATAGGGCCGCCCCCTTGACTACCAATGTATGCATATAAAAAAATAAAATAGTATATATATATTTGTGCCGTGCGTAAACCAGTGGCTGACGTCACGGCAGTGCGTCCGTTTGTTTTACAGTCTTTGTTCTCGTCACCTACAGCAAATCCCCAACGCCCACAAGGACTGGGTGTGTGCCCTGGCGTACGTGCCCGGTCGCCCCATGCTGCTCAGCGCCTGCCGGGGGGGCATGCTGAAGGTGTGGAACGTGGAGAACTTCACCCCTATAGGCGAGGTCAAAGGTCATGACAGTCCCATCAACGCTATCTGCACCAACTCCAGGCACATCTTCACGGCGTCCAGGTCAGAGGAACTAAGCGTCTCACGACAAATCTATGGCTGCATCTATTGATCAGGTTATGAATGTGGTACATACTGTCTACAGATATATGTCAAGGTCACTTTCTACACACCACCTAGCTGGCTGCCACATTCCATCTAGGTGACTTTTCTTGGCTCCTTCAAAATTGCAAATGTTGCAGAAAATGACCTATGAGGCCCCATGCTGCCCTAAAGGGAAACTGGTCTTACCTGTGCACACTGATAACTCAATGTGCCACAGGTGACCATCAGACTCGGCCAAGTGAGGCTACAAAAACCAGCCTTCATTCACACACACCCCCTACAATGTCCTCGTTATACTTTGCTATGGATAAAGGGTTAGGGTTATGCCCCCTGTCTGTCTGTCTGTCTGTCAGTCTGTTTGGAAGTCTGTCTGTTAGTTTGGCGGTCTGACTGACTGTCTGTCTGTCTGCCAACTCTCTCTCTGTCTTTTTGTCTGTCTGGTGGTCTCGTCTGTCTATCTCTCTGTCTGTCTGTCTGTCTGTCTGTCTGGCTGGCTGGTGGTATGGCAGTCCGCAGACTTGTCCATCTTTCAATTTTTTCTGTCCATCTGTCAGTCACTCTGCTGGTATGTAAGTCTATCTTTCTGTCTGGGTGAGTCAGTCTGTCTGTCTGTCTTTGTGTATGTCAGTCTATCTGGGTATGTCTGTCGGTCTGAAAGGTTGCTAGTTTGATCCCCAGCAGTGTTGACGTGTCCCTGAGCAAGACACTTAACCCTAATTGCTCCTGATGAGCTGGCTGTCGCCTTGCATGGTTGACTCTGCCGTCGGTGTGTCAATGTGTGTATTAACCGATGTAAGTCGCTTTGGATAAAAGCGTCTGCTAAATGCCCTAACTGTAACTGTAACTGGTCTGTCTGTTTATCTGTTTAGTCAGCCTTTCTGTCTGTGTGTCTGTCTGCCTTTCTGTCCCTCTGTCTGTCTGTGGGTATGTCAGCCTTCCGATCCGTCTGTCCATCTATGCCACCTGTGTGTGTGTGTGTGTGTGTGTGTGTGTGTGTGTGTGTGTGTGTGTGTGTGTGTGTGTGTGTGTGTGTGTGTGTGTGTGTGTGTGTGTGTGTGTGTGTGTTAACCCCCCAGCGCTGCCGGGGGGTTAATAGTGGTGTTTATGATGTTTCTGCCTCCGATCTTGATGTTTTCACAACAACATGGCGGTCATGCCTCACCTCTGCCGGTTCCAGCAGCAGGACTGTGGTCTGGTGCTCACCCGCTGGTACCGGTGCCTTCTGCAAAGAGCCAGATCAGATCCTATTTTCTTTCTCGGTATTATCTGACAAGTGTTTTGTTGTGGCCGTGCTTCCATTAGAGGAGGTGAGATAATGGATGTGTGCTGGCCCTCTTGCCACCACCCTCCCTCTGCTCTCTTCTCTCTGCTCTCAGCACAAGCCTGCGTTTGATAATTCACATTCTCATTCAGTCGTCCTCAGCATAATGAAAATGTGTCTGCCGACTCCCCCTTCTACACGTACGCCCGTCTGTTCTGCGTTTCTTCTCTAGTCTTTCTTGCATCTCTATCGTTGCTCTATTCCTTACTGTCAATTAAATTCTCTCTCTCTCTCTCGCTCTCGCTCTCTCTCTCTCTCGCGTGCTCTCGCTCTCGCTCTCTCTCTCTGTAGTGTTTTGCTCTCATGCTCTGCTCTCCTTTCTTCTTCTGGTTGAGCCCTGTCACCTGAACTGTTCCTCTCCTTCTACACCCACCAATTCCCTCTGCTGTTCTCCACCTACCCATCCGCCACTTTCCTCTCCTCTTCTTCCTTCTCCTCCTCTCTCCTCTCCTCACCTCTTATCCCTCCTCTCCACATAACTCTTCTCCCCCCCTCCCCTCCTCTCCCCCTCCCCTCCCCTTCTCCCCTCCTCTCCCCTCCCACCAGTGACTGCAGGGTGAAGCTGTGGAGCTACGTCCCGGGCCTGACTCCCTGTCTCCCTCGCCGGGTGCTGGCCATCAAGGGCCGAGCCACCAGTCTCCCCTGAGTGTCTCACCAACCCCTTCCTCCTTCCTCTGGTACTTCACACTAACCATCCTCCTTCTAGTCACCCTGCTGATCCCGTACCGCCTCAGTATATCCTCCTTTTTCATCCAGATATTTTTTCTCATTTCCCCTCGCCGTTGGCTTTACCATCCCTGGTTATTTTCATCTTTTCGCTCTTCATTTCTCCCTGGGTTTCTTTAAATCTCTGTTGTCCTCAGTTTGTTGTGTCCTTTCATAAATAAATCACCAGCACATATCAGCTACATACAAGGGACGCCTTTCTGTTCACAGCAGCTTCCAGCAGCGTTTTTTCCCAAATGTATTACACCTCTTCAGGCTGAGTTAACCATCTCCATTGTGTCCCAGTGGACGCTGGCCAGGGGGTTTATTTATTTCCATAAACGCTTGTTTGACCTAATAGATTTGACCAGGTCAAGGTGTCGTGGTTTATATCGTTATGAGCCAACTCTGGGCTGCTGTGAGACGCAGCGATAACAAAGCCCTCTTGATGCAGTGTTCTGATCCTAAGGATCCTAATGATCCTTTCATTCTATAGAATATAGAGAATGTACAGCTTTGATTATCGTGTTCACTTTGCCAAGGAGTTCCTTATACCATAAGAGTTGTTTAACAGTTTAAAGGAAATGGATGTCATAACTTTCATAAATCAGACACCTGTGTGTGTGTGTGTGTGTGTGTGTGTGTGTGTGTGTGTGTGTGTGTGTGTGTGTGTGTGTGTGTGTGTGTGTGTGTGTGTGTGTGTGTATACAGTACATTGTGTCTAAGTGTGTTTGTGTCTTTCTAAGAAATAACACAATGACTTCTCTCTACCTGGTCTCTGAAGCGACATGAGGGTGAAGATTTGGCAATCGAAGGCGAGGAAGAAGAGCTGAAGGATCAGTGGATCGCGTTGGGGGAAGGATTGACTGTAGCTTTGACCTCTGACCTGCAACCGTCTCCTACACAGGGGGGGGGGGGGGTGGGCTGGACCTGAAAGACGCTAACAAACTAATTTATCCGTTCGTCACTTAGAGAAAAAAAATGAAAAAGAGACATGCAATATGTTGGACCACATCTGCTGTTTTTTGTGTTGTTTTCTCCGTTTGATCTGCCAATCTTAAAGTGCCAAGTGCCAATATCTGTTGCCAGTTTCTTCGGCCAGAGAAACACCCGGTCGATGCGTCTTTTCCCGGTCCTCCAAGATCCATCTGGAAAGAAAAAAAGAAAAAGTGTCCTTCTGTTTATTTGTCAAGAGATGAAAACAGAAACGAAAACATGACAATAGAGTGCTGCTCAGAGACATCTTCCTGTGTGTATATTTATTATTAAGACTTGTTCTAGAATGACATTGACTGTCATGATTCCTGATCCTACTGACTGAAACTCCCTCACCATCCCTGTCCCCCCATCCTGGCCAAAGACTGGACGTTGGTCCTTCTCTTCTATGTCATGAGTCATGGATCAGACTGGATGACAGCTGGCCTTCCAATAGGTAGCATCCATCCTCCACGCTGGCTGTGGTGGACCCACCGTGGACAGGATGCTCCTGAATAAACCATCACTGAAATTAGATGAAAAAAACTAAAGTTAAGATTGATGGTAGAAAACAAACATGCATGGGTCAGGGTCGCTGTACTTCATGGTTTTGCTCCTCATTTGTCTTTTTGTATTTTTTTTTGTTGTAATCCACTCTCCCCTCTCTCTCCTGTCAGTCTACACCACTGACGCTACTCCATCTTCATTTACTGCCATTTTGTTTTGTCCTTCCCTACCTCAATTGTTTTATTTTTTTGTTTAGAAGAAAGCTGAGCCCGCACCTATTTATGGGTTTCTGAGAATAACTGACTGCTTTGCTTTTCCGACCTGTTAATTGATGTTGCCAATAGGCCCTGGGTGGCCCCCATTGGGTGGGCCCCCTGGGTCTGCCCACCACTGACCTGGCACAGAGCATGTCCACCAGCGCCTCTCCATACTGTGTATTTATATCTGCACTGCTTACTTCAGCGGAAACTAAACATAATGCAACACATCCCCAACACATTACGCACACACAAACTCACACACTCTGCAATACTTGTGATCTAAGTACTTTAGGGACCGCCTAGCTCCGGGACAAGGGAGAGAGGGAGCCCCCAGTACCCACACACACCCACATCCCCCAGCCTTATCACCAGCATCAAACTGCCGAGCCCTGCTGGAGCCTTCACCTCCCCACCAGTCACTCCTCTTCCCAGGGAGAGAGAGGAGGAAGAAGCACATTAATTGGTGCTCTTCCCGCTCTGCCTGCGGCAGCCGTTTGAAGCGCTAAAAATAGTCAGAGTGAGGAGGGATTTCTTCTTTAAATGTCCTGATTATTATTTTCCGCTGCGACATGACGGACAACCTTTCATTTGATGAATTTGTTTTTTTGTTGTTTGAGCAAGGCTGTCTATCCGGCTCAAACAAACACATGCACACATAAATAAGCAGGTGCTCTAGCACGCATGCAGGCGTCCACGAATACACACACACGCACACCACGCATACACTCGCACAGAGCCTTATTGGAGGATGTTGATCATTTCCATTCTTGGATTGCGAATTAGCTCTTCGTACTACAGCTTTGTTTAGAGTCCATTGAGCTATATTTATTCACTCTCCAAGAACACACACAGAAGTGCATTACACACAAGCAAAGATACCACACACACTCGCACAGACTGCTCGCAAAAGTCTAGAATTAAAGGTTTGATCTGTTATCTCTCTATTGGCTGCTGTTAAGCACAGTGTTTCCTCATGTTTTCAGTGGTGGTGAGTTCTGTTTGCTTCCCTCACTGGATTAATGACTCTGACACATCATGAGCTGCTTGGATCTTATCCTATATTAACATTACTGGTACATATGGATGGCCGTTGTACCAAACACAAACACACACACACTCACAGAGAAGTAGTGAACTGCACATGGTAAACTTGACGCGGGAACACATTAAGTAGTCCCACTAAGTGTTATATTCTAACAATTTTTGACAGGAGCTCCGTATACAATGCAATAGGTAGCTGCATACACAGCCTTTGACATGTTTGATCTGGTGTGTGTGTGTGTGTGTGTGTGTGTGTGTGTGTGTGTGTTTGAATGAGAAAAATGTTCTATCACTCAGGAATGAATTGTAAGATGGTTGTTTTAGCCAAAATCATTTTTGACATTTCAGAAAATGTATGTAGCTCATATGAATTTAACCAAATGCTTATTTTTATTTCTTTATTTTTATTATAATTTCAATTTTTTTTCATTGCTTTGTGCTCCCGTTCTTGTATTCAATCATTCATTGTTTGTGTTTTAATCATGCAGACCCCTTTTTTAATCTCTCCCATCCTGGTTTGTTCCCTTGAACCCTTCCAATACTTAACTTCGGTATTCAATTTTCTTTCTGAATGGAAATTCCATAATTTTATTTAGAATTTCTAATTTGGCTAATTTGGCTTTTCACTCAAGGGTTTTTCCACTCACGCTCTTCTTAAACGCGCTTGGCTTCCAATCCTCCAGTTTAGCCCGGTTGCTATAGCGCTCCAGCTTACCGTTTGGTCTCCGACCTCACAAACATGGCAGAGTTTTATGAGGTTATTTTCTCTTTTTTCCCCACTGTGATTTTGTTGTACTGTGATTAAGTAGTAATCCTAGGTACTTCTTAAGGTATAGCCTGGCTCCATGGTGACTGGAACATGTTTTGTTCAAAAACCCTCCAGAAGCAGATGCTTGTGCATCCTCAGTGCTGTGCATAGGGGTCTACAGTGTGTGTGCCCCCTTCTGTGTGCGCTTACATCCCATTGGCTTAACGTCTCTGGCTGGCTGCTATTCTCCACAAGAATCCCCGCCCCTAGTATCCCTCCCAGAATGTGTTATTCTGTAATCATCTATGCACACACAAACGAAATATGGAGATTGTTTGTCCAGACTTGTCTTAGTGAGCTTCTAGCTCTGCCAATGTCAACCCCTTCCCTTGTGCTGATCTTCTGTATATAAATGTATCCCCTGTGTTTCAATCTAGGGAGAGATGTTGTCATGTTTAACAATGTAGCTGGCAGACATAAAGTAGCCTACTTGCTATCGAATCCTGCTTATCAGTCCTAGCACTGTTTCACAGGCACACAGTCCAAAGTCGAGCCTTGACTCTCGAGTTTACAGAGTTTGTGATGACCATTGTGTTTATCACAAATCAAACCTATACTGGAATTTTGGCATTTTTGTGGACTGTTGGTGGATGAGTTATTGGTTTGGTGAATACAATGCTTTACATACAATCTGAGTGTGAAAATGTTTCCAATAGCTCAAGCACATTGTTGTAGGATTTGGTCTCAATTAATGCTATTCCGCTTCATTTGAGCTATCAATGGCTATGGCTACCGCTTAGACGCACACCTCATGTTAATATTACCAAACCGACTCAGCCATCCAATCAGCGGGCGAGCCGGGGATCATGTGACGAATGAGATTTTGAGTTCCTTAACCCCAGAAGTACAAGCATCTGAGCAGCAGGAATGAGGCCACAGCCATAGGCCAAAGGTATAAATGGCCTCAACACATAAAGGTATAAGGAGGACTTGTAGAGGTGGTGCAAAAATGTAGGATTCACTGTCGTTGCTGGAATTTTAAATAGTTTCCAATTCCGCCTGGAGTACGGTTCATATTATTCGGCCATCATCTTCTCTGCTTATTCGACCAGTTTGGCTGATGGAATGACCTTCAAAACCAACGCGCAGATCCCCCTGCAGGGCACTGCGCTGCAGAGCGGGGGAACGCATCTGAAACACAGCCAAGGGTTGTTCATGAGGGGACTGTGTGCTCGGGTGCTCGGTTGAAGAACCACAAGTGCACAAATTTCTTTGCCCTGCTGTCGCAGAAAATGATATTACGTGTGTGTGTGTTTGTGTGGCTAGAGATGAGGTGACTTGGGTAGCAGGTCTATGCGAACTATGAGCTCTTGGGACGTTAAGCACGGTCGAAGGTCATATGTGCCTTTTATTGCACTGAAAACTTCCTCCATTAAAGACTGTAAATGGATGTACAGCTTTGATTATGTTTGTCCAGTACATTTTGGGTTTTTATTTTTTTATTTTTAATCCGACAATGCATGTAACCAAACCATGTAAATTGTCTCTTGACTGTAAATAGTGTAAGTACGTATTTAATGATGAACACATGGAGGTCCCATGGCGAAAATAAAACCTAGTTGAATACTGCTGTTCCTGTTTGTGTCGTCCTTTTCTGAAGCCTCCTTTTTGTTTGATTAGGGGTAACATGAAAGAATGTCCTGTCATTTTATCATGCAAACAATTTTATGTTTGGCGATGTCTGTTTGTTAATGCTATGCATACCAAGTTTCATGCTGATAGATGAAATACGCAAACTGAGTTTGAAAATGCCATCTGCGGCAGAAATCCATTGTACGATAGGAACTCATCCCCTGGCATGAATGGGTGGCTTGGAAATAATGGAAATATTTTTTATGATTTGGAGTCATATATTTGTATGTTTATTTATCCAACTTTTGTGTACTTCTGTAACCTTATACACAACATCCTGAGATAACTTCTAGTCGTGGATTGTGCTGCATTACCTTATAAACAAATGTTTGGCATCATAACCTTATCTCACCCAATCACGAGATGTGGTGAACTTGGTCCACCTTTGGTTTCAGAGATCATTATGGGATGATGTTCACCTTTGGGGGGATTCAGATCCTCACCGCATCATGTCAGGGACTTGCATCAACCTATCACGGTTTGTTTCTCTATAATGACCGGCTGGCTTTACATTATCCCGCTTATTATATAGCAACTTCCTAAAGGAAACAATTATCTGACTAAAAATAAAGAACACAAAAATATTGTGTTATTTAAAACAAATTTGTATTGCTTCTTCTAAAGCAAAGTCTTTTCGATTCTAAGGTTAGAATTAGCCTCCATTTCGAGTATATTTTATGGCATTGATCTGGTCTAGAAATAACAGACTGCTGAATGCCGTAATTGACAAATCAAAATAAGTGGAGACGGTGGTGGACTACAGAAAGTCTCCAGCAGCACTAGCCCCAATCTTGCTTCATGGTTCCCCGGTGAACACTGGCGAATCATTTCGCTTCCTGGGCACAGTCATCTCCCGTGACCTAAAGTGGGAATCAAATATCAGGTCTCACCAAGAAAGCACCCACCAGAGGATCTACTTTCTTTGGCAGCTGAGGAAATGTCTCCTGCCCTTGTCAATGCTGGTTCAGCTCTACTAAGCCACCATAGAGTCCATCCAAAACTCCTCAACTCAAAGCCCCCCTCCCTACACGCACACACACACACACACACACACACACACTGACATTCCACATTTGTGCACATTTGCACATAGCACTGTAAAAGTGGACTTTGCTGTGAACCATATATATATATATTTCCTGTCTATCTACCCCATTGCACATTTATGTTTAGTTTATTTTATGTACATTCTTGGCAGATATCTGTTTTTGTTTTTATGTTTCCATAACTTATTTATTTATTTATCTATTTTTGGTCGTGTTTGTCATTGTTGTTATGTCTGCTCTATGTGCCTTACCTTTAATTGCCCCCTGGGGATGAATAAAGTTTTCTTGAATCTTGAATCCTCACCTCCTCCATCTCAGTCTGGTACCCAGCTGCCAACGCTATAGGGACACGGGAAGACTGCAGCGCATCGGCCGCACTGCTGAGAGGGTGACTGGCTGCAGCCTGGCCGCTCGGCGCAGCCTGCACCCCTCCAGGAGCCTAAGGTGGACGTCCCCTCCCGTCCCGGACAGTGTTATTCTCACACTCCCCACCGGCAGGGGGCTGCGTTCCATCAGGACCTCACGCCACAAGAACAGTGTTTTCCCCTGCGCAGTCAGCCTTCTGAACAAGGCATAACCCTCCTCACCGCCACCCCCACACCCCCCCACACACACACACCGCCCCGCCCCCCTCTCCAACATGCCAGCACTTGCACTAAATGCTGGAGAATGCTCCTCTTGTCTTTTTTTGTCATAGATATCATCATGTATGCCCTGTCCTTTAATTTACTTACTATGACTTATTTATTAGGTCCCTGACAAGACTAGCCAACTTTTTTTTAGCCAAGTCGAATTCCTTGTTTTCATTCTGTGGAAACTTTGCAAAATAAACTTCATTGTGATCCTGATTCTGAATCTGCTTCTGATCAGAATCGAGTATTCAACAATTTTGTGTAAATAAGTCAAATGCACAGCATCCAAGCCATTATTTGCTGGCTGGCTGAATTTTATTACAAATATGATTTTATTGCTTCACCTAAAATAAATTGTCCATTTGGTTATACGGTTACAAATAATATCCATGGACAGTGTCTGTTATTCATAGCAGCTGTCTGCTTTGCAGAAATAACAAACCGTAGAATGCCGTAATCAATCAGTGATTGAGTATCCAACAAAGCCTTTTATCAATCCTGAAGGGCTCAACTCTGTTTTCATGGCATTTGGTTTATTAAAGTTATTTGATTGATAGTACAAGTTTGTACAGCCATAATCTCATACGTTTTTCCTATGAGATTATGTTCGGAAAGAACAACAGGATAGTTTAAGCCTTATTGATAAAAATCGTAATCATTGAAAAGTTACCTCTTTATTTTGCTAGGCTTATAGGCACCGAACAAAGTATGATGTTGTTGCCAAACAAACCGCAGAATGCTGTTCAGAATGCAAAGGACAAAACCTCTACATTGTAATCTGTAATAAGACGTCCACATATGTAGGCAATTAAAGCCGCTCCGAAGTCAGTGTCAACATCCGTTGACACTGACTTCGGTTTTGTTGTGGCTTTTGCATTTGAGTTGTGATTTTTGTATTCATCTGATAATTTGCTGGTGACTGTTGAATTAAAAAAAAATTTGGTTGTTTGACATGTCAAGGCCACTGTAGTTATGACTTATGAAAAAACGTTTGAAGACTCGTAACACTATTCACGTACCAAGGTGTAGGCAGAACATCTTATAAATGGACCTTTTGGGTGGCTGCAGGGAAACGGCCTGATGGGTACAGCCTGATGGGTACAATGTGATAGGATACAGCATGACGGGATACAGCCCGATGGATACAGCATGATGGATACAACGTGATAGGATACAGCATGACGGGATACAGCATGACGGGATACAGCCCGATGGATACAGCCTGATGGATACAGCATGATACAGCCTGATGGGGTAAAGCCTTATGGAATCAGCCTGATACAGCCTGATATGATACAGCCTGAGGGGTACAGCCTGATGGGGTACAGCCTGATGGATACAGCCTGTTTGAAACAGCCTGATACAGCCTGATATGATGCAGCCTGAGGGGTACAGCCTGATGGCGACCGGTATGGAATAATTGTGCTAAAGGGCACCACAGCATAATTTTTTTCTATTGTTTTGCAGCCTATTTTCCTTTCTCGGTAAACTGTTTATTTAATACTATCATCTTGATTTGATGATAGTATTAATTTGCTGTTCAGGAAATAATAACCCAGATATTGTTTGTCATGTTTTCAAGACAGTTCTGACTTCTGAATGTGTTTGTGTATGAATGATGAATAATGTGACTGCACTAATAAAGGGCTCTGTTTGCCTGGCCATGTGCAAATGTCACAGTTCTTCTTCCGTCTCTTAATAGTGTTCCCTCTGTCTGCACTATAAGGCCATTTAAATGCTAGTCCGGGAAAAAGGGAGGGAAACGGAAGTGCTACATTCTTCTTTCCTCTGGGCTTCTCAGGACTCTTGATGCATATCTCTATTTCCCGTTTTGCAAACTGTAATCATTAACTGTTCCTTGGGCCTGTGTTTCTCCCTACCGTGGTAGCAGACACTCGGACGTTGATGTATGACTGCCATTAAAGCCGGCGAGGAAACCAAACACCATTTGGTGGCGTCACTCATAGCATATACACTCACATGCATACGCACACATATCCAGAACATACACGCAAACCGTAACAGATAGGCTTATGCAGTCTCAAATGTGTCAGCATAGGAAATACCAATGTATATATATATATTTATTTATTTATTTGCCATAAAGTAGTTAAAGCTAAAATTCAAGAGGCTTACTTTTGCATAGTGCAATTTGTACCCAGGTGTGTTATTGGTGAGAAAAATCCTGTGTTGGATAATTGCTCTCATAATTAGGGGACCCCTTTATTCTCCTTGTTCAGCTAGTAGCCTGCCCCAATTGTATGTAAATCTGACAGCACTAGCTGACATGATGGATAAAATACTGCATGAATACTGTGCTTCAAATAATGTTGCATATAGTCTGCTAAACCAATGGAGACACAATGTATTTTTCCCTTAAAAACATGCATGATGTGTATCTAGAGCTGTGTGGTTGAGACAAAAGGTGTTCATTTTTCTTTTCATTTTTTATTAAATAAGCTGCAGCAGAGAGAGTAAACAAGGAAGTAGCCTCACCCTAGCCCTAACCCTAACCACAATTTAGTTATGCACATTCTGTAAGTAGTAAACCTCTTATTGTGAAACAGCAAAAGCAAAACAATTAATGACAAGATAGATAAACAAAGGGAAGAGTTTATGAGAAAATAATGCCTTTACACACACACAACACACACACACACACACACACACACACACACACACACACACACACACACACACACACACACACACACACACACACACACACACAGAGACAACCAAAAGTAATTAGACATGTTCAAACTATGCTCAGTCCCATCAGAGGGGTCTTAGGAATTCACACTGAGAGCATCCGGGCACGGCCAGCGAAACAAGTTGCTGGTTATCAGCTAGCTCGGCCTAATCCTATTGATCTCTCTCTCTCTCTCTCTCTCTCTCTCTCTCTCTCTCTCTCTCTCTCTCTCTCTCTCTCTCTCTCTCTCTCTCTCTCTCTCTCTCTCTCTCTCTCTCTCTCTCTCTCTCTCTGTGGGGTACACCCTGCATACACACACACCAAGATATAGCAGGCTTAACCAGGATACATGAATTAATTGAATACCAATGGGAAATCAAAGGCTTTGACACGGGTTGGTCTATAGATTACATCTCGCTAATAGCATGTTCCTATGCGTATCGTGCTTTTCACCGCCAAAGGTTGTACATCTGACGAATGATTCCAAGGTATAATGTGTCTGAAGTCCAAAGTCCAACATCATGTCCTTCACTCCAGGATGAACAAGAAGAACAACATCCTTGAGGCCACGCTTTATTCCAGTTAGGTTCCTTCTGGAAGCTTCCTCTTGAGAAAGGCTCTTTGTGCACCTGCTTCTTCCACCTCCTTCTTTCCTCCTCAGTTCATCTTCTCACGTTTCTTCTTTTTTGACGGTTTGCCGTCTTTGGCGTCCTTGTCCTCCGCCGCCGCTGTGGCAATCCAGGGCAGGAAGTAGTAGGACACCAGCGCGGTGATGAGGTACATGAGCATGCCGGTGTAGCTACCCACGACGAGACACAGCGGCTGGCACAACACGAACAGACAGAAGACGTTGAGGGAGGCCCTGTCGTCCAGCTCCACAAGGTTTTCCTTTGAAGCCCGCATCACTGCGAAGAAATACATCAGCGCCACGGCCGGGTAGAAGGCCAGCTCCACCATCTTGATCAAGAGATCGCTGAACTAAAAAGTCAGATCTTTAGTTCTTAATAAGACTGCTCAAAGATCAGCTGATCCCCTTCAGGAAGTGAACGCCTTTGGACCTTTGATCCATGAAAGAGGACGTTTAGTCAAATATTACCCATGCTTTATGACTTGATCGCTGCAGACAGATCAACACTTGTTATTTAAACTATTCTGTGTATAAATCACAATTAAAAGGATATATATAACTCGCATTTTTATCCATGCATTTGTTCCTTCAATTCCCATAGTTGCCTTCTCCTGAACATAATTTAATAATGTAGTTGACAATCATCATAGTCACGATCCTACTGTTGGGTAAGGTCAAGCTGGTGGGTAACTGGTTGTCATGGTATCTGTGGGAGTGGCCAGCTGCAGGTGAGCCTTGATTATGATCACCTGACGGATACAAGATGGAAGCAAGATGGTGCCTGAATAGACAGCATGGTGCCCCGACTTGGTTACACTCAGAAACCGTAAGACTATGTGAAGCCTATATGCCCTCATATAAGGACAGTACCAGGATTAAGGATTATTACGGGGGAACGTGACCGCCCCTTTGTCGTGTATGTTTGTCAAGTGTTTGTCTATTGTAGCCAAACAAAACAGGCTACCATTTACCCCAACGTTTGGTCTATCCCTCAACAAGTGAGAAGGACCAGGGCCCCGTTTCCTGAAACCATGGTTGCGTTACGAACGTCTTGAAAACACTCGTAGCTAACGAGGGCTCCAGGGGTAAACGTAGGGTGCTAAGAGCTAACCACCGATATTTTACCCCCTCGGTTTTACACAATAAACTTGCGATAAAACGGTAAAATCGCCGGGCGTGCCAAGCCGGCTTTGAAGTGTAAAAAGGCATATACATCATCCTGCTCAACAATATGTGCAGGATCTAGACCAAGCTCTCCTAATCAGGTCGGCAATAGCAGTGGTCAATGCCCAGCCTCTGCGTTTGAATGATAATGAATGAATGGAACGTTGTATTTTCAATGTTTACACCAAAGATTCTAGAGTGTGCGCCAATCAATGAAACCTTATGCAGAATCAGATAAAGTCTGCTCTCTTTACTGCGCAAAGCATGTTTCAGAAATCAGCACATTAAGATAAATGTAGTTGTCACACAAGCTATAGATTTTTGTAATGATATGGAATTATTTCAGGGGGGAAAATGCTGTGAAAAATTTTTACGCACAGTGCGTTCAGGATTAGGACTGATATAGCATATGTCGGCCTAGGCCTAATCAATTGTGCTTTAATATCTTTAGCATTCGTATTATTGCAGTCAATTCTTTCCGTAGGGTACTCTGCTGTTGACCTTGATAGGGAGATATTTTAACCCTTTTTAACCCTATTGTCCTGCGACATTCCTGCGTCTCCCCCTCCTACATAGCCACTTTCAGCACCGTGTCAGTGGACAGTTGCAAGCCTACGAACGTCATTAGAGCAGTGCACAAGCGTTCATGTTAAGAAGAGTTTCGGGAAACGCTCGAAAGAAATTTACGAAGGTTCGCAAAATTCTTCGTGAGAATGATCGTACGACCGTGGATCCATCGTAATCGGGAAACGGGGCCAAGATCTCGCCAGGAACCCAGATGAGTCACTGCTCATGTTGCCGGGAGCTAGTCGCCTGCCAGCTGTGGTTTACTACCACTTATGTGACTTATGACCCCTGCCTAGACAGAGAACCATTTTGATCATACCAGTGGGGTTGTGACATAGGCCTATTTGGGTTGCTCGCCTGGGATTTGAATTTAGCTAGCGAGTATTAGTCAATCTGTTTGCGAGAGAAGCGATACCGGAGTTGTATTCAGCTCGTTAAAAGTTATGTGCCGCATTTGAGGAGCACATGGCTAAGAGTGGATTAGCCACTCTGTATCAGGTTCTTGTGCAAACAGATGCTTGTGTATGTAAAAAACTGTGGTTAGCCAGCTTGGATTGAAGCTAGTGGGGTAAGGCAGTTCCGAGATAGCTCTGTTAGCGGTTTGGGGCGCTTGGTAAACAATGAAAGCTAGGACCACGGTGATTTGTCATGCAAACTAGCTTAGGGATTGTGGTTGTTGGCTACATGTAGTTAGGTGTAGCATCGGAGAGATCATGTGTTGGCATTGTTTGTAGAGTTGCTACATATGAAACTATTGTTGGTTGTGTTGAGGTGGTCAGTATTTCATTTCATTTATTTAAAGGACAGTGCACATTAATCAACATTTCTGTAAATGTGCCAGTGTTAGCCAGCAGGCTAATTTTCAACTGTAGTCCTTTGGCAATATGTTATACTAGGCACATGGTGGCTAAAAAAATTAACATTAATCACACAGCAATTGATCAATAAAGTAACCAACTATCCATCTAACTACAGGACAGCTAAAGTATAGAGGCAGACAAACATTAATGTATTATGAGAGGTGCTCACATTTTTGTATGGTCAAAAGCCAGCCCTTAAAGGTTGGGTATGGAATTCGCTTTTTTGGCAATTTTTGCAAAATTACTTGAAATCCTTATCATAACCCACTTACAGCCACTGAGTTAGAAGTACTGACATGAAAATTAAACAAGTCAATCATCTGTGGAACGGGCAGGGCTCGAAAAACTCCAGCCAATGATTTCCATTGCCACCGAGTTGCATTGGACAGTAAGTACGTCAATCAAACGGTCGTACTGCACTCCCCCTCCCCCGCGCGCGACCCCTTCGTGCACGTACTCAAACCTCGTGACCCAGAGCAAGCTTCTGTTTGTTGTTATCCTGCGGTAGCTACTGGAGCTAGCTAACTAGCAAATGACTCGCTCTCGCGCATCTGTGTTCGCTCGTGCATGATTGCGCGTCCATGTACTTGGAATGGGTGGAGTCAGAGTCAGCGTTGAAGGAGAGGGGGTAGGACCATTTGAGTTGTGTATTTTCAAAATCTGCTGCCATTTCGCAAATCCCATACCCAACCTTTAAGATGATGTGTGAATGTATGGTGTGAGGTGGAGTTTCTAATGTCCACTGGCAATTGGTTCCATAGTTTAGAGGCTCTCACAGAAAAGCGTAATTGGCCAAAGGAACTTGACCTAAGAGGGACTGCACAGTCCCCTCTTAAGGCAGACCTTGTGGATCTGCTGCTAGATGACTTCCGCTGTATAAAAGTGTAGAGTGGTGGAGGAGCCTTCCCATTAATGATCTTAAAGATTAGGCATGCATCACTGTTTTAAAATATTTTCCCAACTGAGTAAGTTATATTTGTTAAGAATGCTACAGCGGTGGTAAAGTTTGTGTTTTTTGTCCAAGACTTTAGGTGCTTGTTTGTGAAGTGATAAAATAGGCCTTAATGTTGTGCTACATACCTGGTTCCAGCTTGTCATACAATATGTTAGGTGAGGGATTATCATAGTATTCATGTATAGCTTTGCTACAGGTGTTGTCAAACAGTCCTTATATACCTAAAGTTCGCCAGGTTATATTTGGTTATTTGCACTACCTTTCTCACTTGATGTTTAAATGATAGAGTAGAGTCAAGAATAATGCCTAGATATTTAAACTGTAACTGTTTGAATGACCTCCCCAGACACACAGACATTGGGTTCACAGCGAGATACAGTTTTGCTTTTGCTAAAAAACATACAGACTGTCTTCTTAACATTGAGATTCAGCTGTGTGCAAGTAAGCCATTTACGTACATGTACCATTGTGTCGCTGAGCTTGGCAGCAGCTTGGGCTTTAGTTTTTGCATGAACATATATGACTGTATCATCAGCATACATCTGAATCTCACATCCAGTGCACACTGATGGCAGGTCATTTATGTAGATGCTGAACAGTATGGCGTCCACACAGTTGGAACTCTCTGAAGGGTGCATGGGTCTGACGCGTGACCAGTTCAGGAGACTGACGAAAGAGCAGCTCATCTCCATGGGTGGATTTGAGGATATTGATTTGGCTAAAGATATCAGGAAACCAGCAATAATGCGATACTTGACTAGGGAGTTAAGGCTGGAAGAGTTGTGGATGGAAACAACAAGAGCAAGCTACACTCCAGACTTAGAAAGTGGAGCGGTTAGCTACCCTTCAGAGTGAGAAAGAGGAAAGAGAAGCAGCTTATGCACACTCTGAGAAGTTGGCTAGGTGGGAGGTAGAAAAATTTGCCGTCAATGCTGGTAGGCGTGCTGAAAACAGGGGCTAAGGTTTTGATTTAGGTAGGACCCATAGATTCATGCCTGTCTTTGAGGAAGACACATTGGATATCTTTTTTTAAATGTTTGAGAAAGTGGCCAAAGAGAGTGAGTGGCCAGAGGAAAAATGGCCTCTCCTTGTACAGAGTGTAATGACTGGTAAAGTGCAGAGGGCGGTAACTTCTCCAGACTGTAGTAGGTTGGGTCTGGAGCAGTGTCCCCTCTAAGCTGCGCCCTGCACAATGGCGCACCGCTCCCGCGTTGTCCGCGCATAGCAAATCTATGCAGCGCATAAAATAAAACCAACTGAACTGGAAATAAAATAAACGCATAACAATTTATTCTGTACCATTTTGCAATGCAACTCAGTGAGTGACAGGTGACAGTAAAACAATGACTAACACTGTGTCCAGCCAATGACATGGTGCGGCTCACACGTATTTACTAACGCAGCAAATCAATGTCATTAACAGCGCTTTATGCGTAAGTGCCTCTGTTTAGCAGGTTAGCGTATAGCTAACGGTGCGGCGGCGTAAATATACTAGCTTACCCCTTACTATGGCGAAACGAACGGGTAGTGGCACATCCACCACATCCATTCACCAACCCAAAGTCAAAAATAAATGCGGTCCTTTTAAGATGGAATGGCTGTCGGAGTATGTGCGAACAGAAGAAAAAGAGGTGAAACTGGATGAGATTTTTTCTTTTTCGAATGAGAAACGGCTGCTCTGCAAAACATGCTGCGAAGCCAAATTAACGAGCGAGTTTTCGGAGGGAAAAATGTGGACTGAATGGAAGTTGGACTACCTCAAGCGTCACATTCAGCAGAAAAGTCATTTGAATGCTGTTGGAATTGTACGAAGACGCAAGATGGGAATGGGGATCGGTACATTATTGCAGCAAAAAAGCACAAAAGATCGAGAGAAGAGGAACGAGCTGTCACACAAAAATAAATCCAACCCGGAGCAAGTTAAAATTCTCATTGACAATATTCTACTCACCATCAAAATGAATGCATCAATGCTGTCGGTTCAACAAATCCACGATCACATGGCAAAGTATGTGAGTATACCAGAAGGATGGCGAAACAAATTATGCCTGAATTTTGAATTTGTGAACTCAATCAATGAGAGAGTGCAGAATGAGACGATCTGCAATATTAAAAATGCACCCTGGTATACCCTGATAGAAGATGAGAGCACAGAAATAACAGTGCACAAAATGCTAGTCCTATATATTAAATACAGGGAGGAAAATGACGTAAACTATAAAACTGTTTGGCGGCATCATCCAGCTGACAGGATGCACTGTGCAAGATATTGTGCAGGCAATCACTCAGTTTTACTACAAGCATAGACTGGACTTGCAGAGAATGGTGATTGTCAACAAAAAGTCAACGTGGTTGTGGAGTGGTACCGGTTTCGGCAGCACGCTCAAGCTATGGGTGAGACAATGGATCATTATGTGGCAGCGCTGCGTGTAAACGTGCAATTTCAGTGCAATGGAAAATGAAATGCTACGTGATCAGATAGTGGAGAAAACGTGTTTGCCTCGTATACATGAAAGACTGTTGTTAGAACCTGAGCTAACTCTTGACAAGGCACTTACCCTAGCCAGACGAATTGAAATCGCCGTTGCTGACGCAAAAACGTTCACTGAGAGTGGAACGAAACTAGTCTCTGCAGTCTACAGACAGGGAAATAAGAAGGCAGAAAACCCCAAAGTGAAGTATAAGCAAAAAGGAGGAAAACGGAATGATGCCAGTCAACAATGCTACAGATGTGGCTCTGCTGATCACCTTGCTAACGACCAGTCATGCCCAGCTAAAGCAGGTAAATGCAAAACATGTTGGAAGATAGGCCACTATTCCAGAGTCAGTCAATGAAGTGAGTTTGCCTGAAGTGACTGTCCTCAATGTTGGCAAGAAGACTGATGTGCAAGTAAAACTATTTGGAACTTTCACTCTGGCTACATCATCTACAATTACATATACAAGTGACATGTTAGTTGACACAGGATCTGGTGTTTCAATACTACCTGAAAAACTGTACAGAGAAAACTTCAGCACAAGTAAATTAAGCCAACCTACAGTAAAACTGTTGACATACTCAAGACAGAACCTAAAAGTATTTTGACGTCTTAAAGCGACAGGGACCAACAGAGGACTGCAACTGGATTTTCCAACATTGTGAAGTCTGGTACACCTCTCATTGGGCTGGATCTATGTAAAGACCTCAACATAGAGATTAAAGGAGGACAGTTGGTGGAACCAACAGTGGACTGTGCCATGCTTTCACAGTCACCTAGGCCCCCTGAAACTACAACCTCTTTGGACATTGGACATGCCAAAGGCTTTGTGCATAAAGTGCAGATACACACAGATGTTAAACCAGTGCAACAAAAACTCAGACGCCTGCCGCTTTCTGTATATGATACCGTCACTGCAGAGCTGAATGAACTGGAAAAGCAGGGAATCATAGAGGGAGTTGATTCATCTGAATGGGTTTCTCCTATTGTAGTCACTAGGAGGAAGAACGGAAAAATCTGCATGTGTGTGGATATGAGAGAACCTAACAAGGCAGCGGTCCCCGACAGCCACCCATTACCACTGATCGAGGATGTACTAGCTTTGTGGGTCAAAGATGTACTCTACCTATCTGAAAAGTGCCTACCATCAACTGGAACTGCATGAGGAGAGCAGAGGTCTGACTGCTTTCATTACACATGAAGGATTGTAGAGATACCGCAGAGTTCCTTATGGACTAAGTTCAGCCCCTGCAGCATTCCAGAAAATGAAGACAAAAATACTCAGTTGGTTAAAGGGGGTGAAGTGTTACCTAGATGATGTCATAATCTATGGGCCCTCACAGGAAGAACATGACACTAACCTGAAAGCTGTAATGAAGCGTATCCAGGAAGCAGGTCTGCAGCTCAACAAGGAACAATGCCTCTTCAGTCAGACTACACTGACATTCCTGGGCCACAGACTCTCACCTGAAGGCTTACAGCCAAGCGATGGCCATGTGACTGCAATCCTGAATGTGCCTGTTCCTACTGATGCAGCCACCCTGCGTTCATTCCTGGGCTTAAGTGTATGGTATAGCAAATTCATACCTAACTACGCCAGCCTGGTCGAGTCAATGAGAGATCTGTTGCGGAAGAATACGACATTCAAGTGGAATGATGAAACACAAGAGAGCTTTGATCAAGTAAAAAAAACATGGTGGTCAATAGCCCAGCACTGAAACTGTTTGACCCAAACAAACCAACAGTGGCCTCAACTGACGCTTCTGATTACGGACTTGGAGCTGTTTTGACACAGGTGAATGAGGCCGGAGAGGAATACACAATCGCTTTCGCCTCTCGCAGTTTATCAGATGCTGAAAGAAAGTACTCGATAGTTGAAAAAGAGGCTCTCGCATGCGTCTGGGCTGCTGAAAAGTGGGAATGAGTGTATTGCTTGTCCCAGTGCATAGGATGTATGTGTGGCAGTCCATATGTGTGGCTTGGTGCAGGGGGATGTGGCTATTGGGGTGAGGCCGGTGTTGCCAGTGCACGGCGTGGATATCATTTTGGGCAACGACTTAGCGGGCAGTCGCGTCTGGGCGAGTGTGGTACCACCTCCCCTAGTTACACTCTCTCCTGCAGGCTTGAGTCAGCCTGATGAAAGTGCTGTGCGTTTTTCCAGCATGTGCAGTCACACGGGTGATGAGTCGGACAAGGGTGAAGGGAGATGGAGAGGTTGACATCACGTTACCATGTTTACCCGTTTTTCCTTTGTCTGTGTCTCACAGTGAGCTGCGACGGGAACAGGGAGCAGACCCAGCTTTGGAGGGGCTATTTGGGTCGGTGTGGTCGGACAGTAAGGTGGGAAACGTTGCCAGTGGCTACTGCCTTCAGGAGGGTATCTTGACACGGAAATGGGTGCCCCATGGGGAAGATTTTGTGGGGGAGCCCATTTTTCAGCTGGTAGTTCCGGGGTCAGGTGTTAACACTTGCTCATGATGGTTCCGGGCAATTGGGTGTTCGGAAGAGAGACAGGATTTTACGGCATTTCTTCTGGCCACGTATGAAGAAGGATGTCTGTATGATTCTCCGGAACTGTAGCACTTGTCAGTTAACTCGAAAGCCTAAACCAGCTCCATTGCTCCCGATTCCGGCTATTAATCAGCCGTTTGAATACCTAATTATTGATGGTGAAGGACCACTGCCCCTGCGAAGTCTGGTAGTTGGTCGGTATGGGGATGAGTTGGTCGGTGTGGGGATGAGTTGGTCGGTATGGTGAAGAGTTGGACGGTATGGTGAAGAGTTGGTCGGTATGGTGATGAGTTGGTCGGTATGGTGATGAGTTGGTCGGTATGGTGATGAGTTGGTCGGTATGGTGATGAGTTGGTCGGTATGGTGATGAGTTGGTCGGTATGGTGAGGGAGAAGGGGGCTACAACAATTTGCAGTTTATGTGGGGTCTGGGGTGGCACCAGTGGTGGTCTATACGGACCACAACCCACTAACCTTTTTGGCATACTCTGCGGTGCCCTAATCAGAGGCTGATTAGGTTGTCACTGTTCCTTCAGGCGTATGATCTGATATACAATACAATACAATGTACAATGGTGAGCAGAAGGGGGAGGGTGGCTATGCAGAGTCGAGGTGGACTCTGAACAGGTGAGTCTTGAGTCTTGAGTTCGGAAGATAGTGAGCGACTCTGCGGTCCTGAGAACGGTAGGGAGCGCGTTCCACCACTGAGGTCCCAAAACCGATAAAAGTTGTGACTTTGCTGATCGACCTTTGCTAGCTCTTAGCGATGGCGGTACCAGACGTCCAGCTCAGGTAGTTGAGCAGAGGGATCGAGCTGGGGTGTGTGGCTTTACCAATGCTTGGGGGTAGGCAGGGGCAGTTCCATCGACTGCCTTGTATGCCAGTACCATCGTCTTAAATTTGATGTGAGCTACTACATGGAGCCAGTGGAGGTCCCGGAAAAGGGGGGTCACATGGGAGAACTTCGGTAGGTTGAACACGAGGCGCGCTGCTGCATTCTTGATGCGCTGCAAAGGTTTAATCGCAGAGGCAGGAAGTCCTGCCAGGAGTGAGTTGCAGTAGTCGAGGCGGGAGATGACCAGTGATTGGACTAGAAGCTGAGCTGCTTCCCTTGTGAGGAAGGGCCGGATTCTGCGAATGTTGTAAAGTGCAAATCTGCAGGATCGGGCGACCGCAGTGATGTTTGCAGTGCATCATAACTGATTGTCCAATACCACACCGATGTTTCTGGCAGTTGGAGAGGGAGATACAGTGATGTTCTCGACGGTGACCAGTAAGTCCATGAGTGGGCAATCTTTCCCTGGGATTAGGAGGAGCTCGGTTTTGTTGAGGTTAAGCCTCAGGTGATGGGCAGTTGTCCAGGTGCTGACGTCCGCCAGACATTCCGATATGCGTGTTGCAATCACGGCTTTATCAGAAAAAGCTGAATGTCGTCAACATAGCAGTGATAGGAAAAGCTGCGTGATGTAATTACAGAGCCCAGAGCTCAATTACCTCCATGTTAGAAGTTGGTGGTACAGGAGGAGATAGACTATATGATGCGCATCAGGGGTTATTGAGCCCTCAGACAGTGCCTGGAGTTCCCAAGTCATTCTAGTTGCTCAAGAGGGCAGAGCGGATAGGTTTCGTGTTGACTTCAGACGGGTTAACGTTGTCACAAAAGGGGATGCCTGATTACGTGCCGTAATCAGGCAAGTGCCGTCCGGTGTGTTTACAAATCAAACACGTGTGATTTACGCATGTCACCTCCACGGCCACTATAGGTCGTCATCTACGATATTATATTTAAATCTAAATGCGACCCTAAAATAATCCCCAACGTTTCTTAGCCAGGTTCCGTAGTGGTAACGCCAGGATTTTTCGCTGGGGTCTCGTATTACAGCCTTACAAACTGGTGGTGAAGCATATAGCTGGAAAGGACAACGTCATTGCTGATGCTCTCTCTAGAGTGTGAGACCTTGTTTACGACTCTGAAGTTGTCTAACAAATTTGGCAGGGGGTTCTCTTGTTATTTACAAGATCCTTGTATATTCAACGGAATGGTTGAGTTCTAATTTGGGTTAGAAGTTATTTTGATGAAAGTATGAAAATGAAATTTAAGATTAGAAAAAATTAAATAATAATAATTGTTGTGTTTTTGTTTTGTTTATGGGGGGAGGAATGTCACAATCCTACTGTTGGGTAAGGTTAAGCTGGTGGGTAACTGTTTGTCATGGTAACAGATTCTGTGATGCAATTTTACCAGTGTCATTGTTGGACAAACAGGTGTCGCTCATAGCGCTAATTACGGGTCTGCTACTTTTATGTTTATTAACATAGACCCTGCAGCTTTCACCCGTTTCTGCGTCAACGTCGCCTTCGTCACCTTTCATCAACCTCTCTAAGAAACTCAGTTAAAAAGCAGTATCAATGTGTATATCTGTCTATGCTTTTATGTCAAGGGAAGGTGTCTTGGACTCATATACATATATACATGGACGCTGCATTGACCTTTGGATCAAAAATGTACTTGATACTTTAACGTTGCAGCCATATAGCGGAGGCAAAGATTGGCCTGGAAACAAATTCAGGTAAAGAGCTGAGGTGTTTTTGGATTGAGCACTATGACGTTTAATTTAACTGAGTCTTTTTTTTTCCAATTCATGAAAAATGATTAAACATGTTGTGGCAACCCGGCCTGGGCCAATTAGGGATATTCAGAGCACCTGAGGAACAAGTGGAGAAGCAGGGCTTAAATAGCCCGCTTCTCCACTCATTCGGGGCTCACCCAGCCCTGGAGCTCCAGCACGGAGAGACCGGTCCTCGTGGGTGACGGGATTCCACCCACGAAGGAGGGGACCGTTGATTCCTCCCAAGGTTTATGTTATTTGTATTTTGGAGAGACTTTTATGTTCGGAAATAAACATGCCTTTTTTTGGCTTTTGCGCAACGCAATTGTGTCCGGATTGGGAGGAGTTGGTGCGCTCAACGTGGCGGGTTGCCACAATGTATATAAAGACAAATAATTTAGATAGATTGAGAAATTTTTCTGTCAGTGTTATTTTTCTCTATCCTGAAATACCCTGGATCCCCATATTTACCTGTATTTCTTTACAGGTCTGTTTTGGCCTCTCAAATAAGGTGGCGACATTGACACGTCGCATCAACAGGTCCAGCAGTCAATGAGGTATATGTCTATGAGTGGACTGAGTCTGCTACCTTTGCCCTGCTCCATAAAAGGAGAATACCCATAATTAGTGTTAGAAGCACCAACTGTATAAGATGATGCCTCTGTGAAATGAATCACTAAGCTTAAAATCGTACCTGAGAGTTGGCATTCGACCACTAAACATTTCCAATCAACCTACCAGAGAGCCGCCCCTGCATCTGAACATCTGTACATATGCTGTATGTGTGCTGCTCCTGTGTGGGGGATTCTCTTTTATGGGGTTCTCTTCAGGTGTCCTGGCTCTGGATTAGAGCGTGGAGCGGAATTACGTCCCAGAGGGAGAACACATGGTCCTTTGAGCAGGAGCTTTACACAAACCCCTGCTTGTATCATCGGCCTTCAGCTGCTGCTTTGATACCACTGGGCCAACAGTATGGCTCCAGTTTTCGCCGGTTAACAACTCACGACAAAACACCCTCATTTAATAGCTTTGACTGACCCAGCAGTAGGATTTCCCCTCAACCCAGTTCCAATTAGAGATCAAGCTTTCCTTTAGTGGATCCTCTGCCCTCTTAGTGGTACTACTGGGGTCACTGGTATAGTGATTGGTGTTCATAATATTGGAGTTAGTAGAACTGGCAAAAGTAAAACTATTATGAAATGCCCTTATTCCAGTTTTTGAGATGTCTTGGAATTTATTAAAATCCATTCTCGGTCTGTACCTGATTCCGTCCATTCTTAAGAGGTGGAAAGAAAAGAGATCTAGATGCATTTTCATGTAGAAAGGGCGAATTACTACTTGATTGTTTAACAATTTAATTGCCAAACCATTGTAGAAAAACGTGTTGGTCGTCAGACTGCGCTGTACGAATGATTAGAGTTATCTTAAAACGGAGCACAAAATTTTTCTTCTCCTAATCTCCCTGTCTTCATTCGGCTGACAAGTCTTCTGTTTTTTGGGGCGTAATTGCTTCCAGAAAGGCAGTATTTCTGGTCAGCATGACGCATGCAATGGTAAACACAGTAATTAGAGGCTGAGGAATTGGCAGGAAGCACAGGAAAAAACGGACATTTGGTGTCCCCACAGTGTTATTAATGTCAGCTAGAAAGAATGCCTTGACCACCCGCAGCTTGGTTATAAACAGGGTTAAAATAGCACTTTAATTGAACATTCTGGGGCTATTGATCACTAATCAAGTCAGCTGGCCTCTCGTGTTTAGCTTTATATGGTCCGAAGTCACATCTGGTAACACCGGATGTGTATTACTTGTTGACATTGCAGGTGCGAGATAGTGGGGTTTAAAACCAGCACAGTTAAAATCCTACAAATCCTACCCTCCATATCTTAAAATGTGACACAATTTCATGAGCAAAATTGGTCAGACAATGGACCAAGAGGGATATTACATGTTAGATCCAACATGAGTGCTCTGAATCTATGTTTTAACTCTCATGCAGATTCTCATACAACGTTTTTTTGCATTAGTAGCCAGATTTACTCAACAAGATGCGTCAGTGTGCCTGCATATTCACATTGGCATCCTGGTTTCAGCATGGTCTCGCTTGTACATTTCTTCAAGCTATTCTTGGCTCGTAAAGCGCAGCTGGAGGATGTATTTTTCCTTACTTGTGTGATGCGACAAACATCGGAACAAAAATGGAGTAACAGAAGATCTGCTGTAATAGTGGCTTCTTCTCACTGATGCTCACATTCCCCTCTAAGAATCTTCACTTCTGGAGTCCACAGAATACACTCTCTAGGGGCGGTCAAGTTCCCCCCCCCCCCCCCCCTCCAACCTACTCTGAAGCATCTGCATGACGCTCACCCACGCTAACTACATAACAAGCTCACTAGCATGAACCACTGTGGCTACAGGGAAGGGTGGCGCCTGTGTGTTCTGCGGATGCATGGAGGCTCTGAGGGGCACGGTGATGAGAGAGAGAGAGAGAGAGAGAGAGAGAGAGAGAGAGAGAGAGAGAGAGAGAGAGAGAGAGAGAGAGAGAGAGAGAGAGAGAGAGAGAGAGAGAGAGAGAGAGAGAGAGAGAGAGATCATGAATACATTTAAAAGAGCTTTATTTGCATGGGAAATAACATTTACATGATCAAAGCCACTTCAATGAGTGAAAAACCATTACTCTGCATTTTTGTATGCATTCAAATGGGATTTCTAGTAGGAAAATTAATGGTGGGATAATAAACGAGCCACTTTATAGTGATAATCCGGCGGCCTAGAATTTGCATTGATTTACACTCGGTTACGTAGCCGTAACTAATAGGATAACCGTAAAATAAAAACTTCATGCAGAATCTTTCCGTTTGGGCTCGGATAAGCGTATGGTAGGCTACATTGCAGCGTTTTCTCCCCCATTCTCCCACCGTGGGAGCTGTCCGCTGGTCGGTGCTGAAGCCACCCGCCTCTGACATACCGATGGAAGAACATGAGAACCAGCTCTCGGTCGACCCCCGATCCACGACGATACACAGACGAGAGGCGAGAGGAAAAAAACTTATTGCGTTGAGCCGTGAATGGTAGTAGAGAACTGGGTTTAGAATGGGAGGAGGAGGAGAGGAGGAAGGCGGGGGGCTGGCTTTTTTTCCTTCCCTCCATTCGCTTGGACGCGCTCACACACACGGAGACACACACTCAGTTGAGCGGAGGCGCAGAGAGGAGTTGACTTGACGCGCATTAGGGTGCAGCAGTCAGGAGGAACGCATCAGTCCTCTCACACTACACGCGCGTCTTCTGCCTGTGATTTGGTTTATTTCCGGACAAGTGCCTCCAGTGCATCCAGTGTTCTTTTCCTCTTTACTTGTTCTCTCCTTACCCTGTACACGATTTGTAAAGTGGCCGGGTTCCCCGGTCGGACCGGAGACCGCCCGGTGGACCCCGCGCGGCTAATCGGGGCCAGGCTTAGTGACGCGCGGATCAGCCCCGAGCCGCAGCCGCCGCACGCGCCACCGTCGCCGCGGACACACGCGCGCCCCATGGAGCTGACGGACGGGGACGGGATGGACAAACCGGAGGACATGTCCTCGGTGTACGAGTTCGATCCAATCACGGGAAACATCCCGGCCACAAAGGTGGAAATAACGGTCTCGTGCAGGTGAGCCTCAGATCATAAATCCAACGAGAATATAAAGTAAAAATAGAAGAAATGGAAATGATTGAACAGAAAAGTTGTATCAGCACCTTGTGCTTAAGGTTGTCTTTTGTAGTTGCTGTTTTTTAATTCTGATGGTTTTAAGAATTAAAATAAACAGTGTCATGGTGAATAGACTATGGCCTCTCAAATTAACACTGAAGCACTGACGTTTGTGAAGTTCTTCATGTTTTTTATGTGTTCAAGTTCTTCATGTTGTTGTTTTTTTTGTATTTTTTGTTTGTGTTTGTGTGGTTCATTTTCCCAAGATATGTGGCCCACATTCCTTCACTCAGAGATCTTAAATGTTCTTTATATTTATCTATATGTAAATACGGTTGGAATCGTTTAAAGAAGAAAAAGAGATTCGATATGTTAGCTATATTTATACATTTAAAAACAATCAAATTAATGGAGATCTGCCTACATATCTCATTTTTGTATTGATTTGTGTGACATATGTTTGACATGTTTGAGATTAGTTCAGCATCTGGGACTATTAAAGAGTTGAATACAGGCTGGCTGGCTGATATTGGAAATTGTATTAGACATAGTGGACATAGGTCTGCTGTCCTCAATGCTGTTGTAATGCTGTTTCAAACAAAAGTAGAGCACAGAAAAGAACGCGAACGTGCCCCACTCGTTCCTTCTTCCTCAGCTCTTCACGTTAAACATTTAACAGTTTGCATCACACTGCTTGGATAGCTGACCTCATTCTCCGAGGCATCACCCATCAGTAGAAGGATGCTCCTTTAAAAATAGATGGTCCGTGAGAAAAACAAAGAAAACACTAAAAACTCTGAAACTGAAAACCTTTGTGTGTGTGTATTTAAATGTATACCTATCTTATTATCACTTGTGCAAAGATGTCGATCACTTGCCATTCCTCTCCCCAAAACACACACTGGTTGCATTTGTCTATAACACACACACACACACACACACACACACACACACACACACACACACACACACACACACACACACACACACACACACACACACACACACACACAATTCTTGAACCCTACGGTGTTTGATGTGGTGTTTTGGGCTGCGAGGCCAGGCGGTAGCTCCGCTGTGTGTGCATTATTGATGTGTCCTCCCCTGGAGATCAGAGAGGCTCCCATCTCTCTGCTCACCAGAACATAGCTGAACAAGTGAGGGGGCATCTTGTTGTTATTTACTGAATGAGACCGGCTATTTGTATGAGTGGCTGTGGTGACAGTGTCCTCTCCTGGTCAAAGATGACATGCTTGTTGAGGAATTTGGCAGCGTAAGAAGGAATCTTCTCCACTCGTTGGTTCGGTGCAATTAGACACGTTGGATGAAAGGATTTCTCATAGAATAACCACTGTGAGAAACACATGACTATACAGACACACACACATAAGGTGCAGAGGTAGTAATTGGCCTATTTGACCGAAGTACAACAGCCCATTCAGGCAGCTGTGGGTCAGCCTCAGTGTTTATATAAAGCAGTGTTGGGTTGCCGGGTTAGTTCAAATGTGTTTCTTCATTTCATGATTTCTAACAGCCGTTTCTTCTATGCCACCCTAATGATTTCATTGAAGTTGGTCTTTTTCAAATGATCTTGTTGTTTTTTGCTGTCCTTGTGAGATAGACTATTCTATTTATATTAGTCTACATGCACATTGTATTCAAATCTATTTATTAATGAGAAATTAATATAGATCGGCCTTTATCCTGCTTATTCGTTATTTATGTTCACATGCAAATGGCTCTTCAGTCTGCCGTTAAAAAAAGAGCCTATTATGCTATAAAGTCAAACATTGATTATGAATTTTGTTGTTTGGTTCTTTAATCCAAATGCATTACCAATAATAAGATGCCCTCACGTGTATGTTGAATAGGTTGTCAACAATGGCAAATTCTCTGAATAAAACCCTGCTTGAAATTATGGTTGTCCGCAATTCCCTATGATATGAAACAAAATGATCAATAACGAAGCAATTGTTGTTTTCAGCAGCACATAGGGAGTAGCAACGCACAAAGCTACGGCCTGAACTTGCTCTACTCTCACAACTAATACAAATTTACTCATATTAGCCTAAAATGCATATTGTACTCATTTCATGAATAAGTTTCATCTTTTGAAAAAAATTATTATTTTAGACTATTGTGAATAACTGGTGTGAATGGCGAGCAAATTTTTCTTAAATTGGACCAGTGTTGAGCAAGAACACTGTAAATCCAAAAACGTGCTGTGATGTGATCCTTTGGGACAATAGTGCCCTGTCAACGTACATCCTCTAAAATAGCTTTTTTTTGCCACTGACAAACTCAGATTATATTATGGAAAGAATCCCCACAGAGAAATATATTTTGTTTCTTTACCTACGGCTTGCTGAAGTTGGTTTGTTTGTGGTTGGTGTTTCAGTGAGCCAGCTTGTAGCCGAGGTATCGAACCAACGGTCTTCGCTCAAATAGGACATCTCTGCTTTAATTCAAGAGTTGATTGCCCTGATCCAGTCCTCCGTGAATGCATTTACAGAGACTTTCAATGAAGCTTTAAAGCACGGCTAAGCGCAACCAAAGTTCTGGCTGGGGATAACTTCAGTGCGCTATTCACAGCGGAAGGAAAAATAAAACACGAGCATATATGGATGACTTGGAACACCGCTCTCACAGAGCAAACCTTATCTTAAACATCCAAGAGAACAGCGAGAGTGGCCCGCCCATTGTCAAGTTTATATCCGACCTGCTAATGGAGGTAATGGGCGTAGTGGTTTTTGGATCATCACTCTCCTGGCCAAAGACCCCGGAAAGGACAGCCACCCCTTGCCTTTTTGGTATGCTTTTACCATTTCCAGGAGACGGAAAAGGCATTGTCGCGATCCCGGACGCACGTTGTGGAGTTCAGCGGTTCCAGACTGAGGATCCACCCGGACATGTCTGTGGGCCTGGCGGAGAAATGTGCAGCCTTTCAAAACGTCAAGCAGCTTCTTCTGACTATGGGGAGAAGTTGGGACGCCTACTTTCCCAACAGTTAAGGGCTAAGTCATCCTCCCAACTCATATCAACAATTAGGAAAACACCTCAAGAATTGACAATAGATCTCCAAGAAGTTAAGCAACATTACCTCAGGATACTTCTTTTATAGTTTATTTTTTGAAACCCTGAATGCTCCAAAAATTGCACAGGAACAAAGGGATGACCTGGAATGGCCCCTAAACCGACAGGAAGTAGAGAACTCAATTACGGACATGCAGAGCGGCAAAGCCCCTGGGCCGGATGGCTTCCCAGTCGAATTCTATAAAAAATACTCCTTGAAATTTATCCCCTTGCTTCTAAATATGTTTAAGTACTCTTTTGAACCAACAGCTCTCCCTCTCTCTCACATTGGCTCTCATCACAGTTTTACTAAAGCCTGGTAAAGGCCCGGTGGATTGCAGCTCTTATAGGCCTGCAATCCATTTCTTTGCTGAACGTGGACATTAAGATACTGTCAAATGTTGGCCTCTCAAATAAACAGATGTCATATATCATTTCAAATTATCAAACCGAATTTGTGAGAGGGCGTCACTCATTCATTAACATTCGTAGAATCCTGAAGAGGCGCGTGCCGTCCATATGGGCAGGTGGGGCGGCGAACTCCCTGCAAAAGCATGCTCCCAGAAAAAATAGTTTCTCATTAAATCATTGCTCCAAGTTTATTTTTAATAATGTGATTGTCACATTAACTATCTATAGTTTCTGTGGGCTTTCCGACTATTTTTGGTCTGTTGATATCAAATTGATGGTGGCGATTCTAGTTTAGTTTAACGTGTCATGCAATGTGGGCCAACGGAGCTCAACGACCGCGTCCCTCCGTATGTTTCTCGCATAACCCTGCAGGCTGCAATAAGAATTGCAATCCGCGCTATAAGACGCCCATATGGTCGTAAAGTAGTTTGCCCCATGGTCATATTCTAGGACTGTTGTTGTTTAAAATCGAATTACTCCACCTGTATCTTTCGGCATTGAAGACTATTTATTTATTTATTTCAGCAGGTATCAAAATTGTATGCCTGATTTCATACCTGATTTAAACAGCTGTTATTGAGAAATATCTGATTTCAAAAGTGTTGTTATTGAGAGATTTGCACACATCGTCGGGCCAAGTTCCAAATCGAAGGTCTGCTTGATTGATGATCTCCCTAGATGCGGAGAAGGCATTCGACAGAGTAGAATGGGAGTAGCTTTTTGCTGTACTGGATACATTTGGGTTGGGTTTGTCTATTGTATTAATCTCAAAGCTTACTTTTTACTTTCACAATATTTTCCTTTATTTAGGGGTACACGTCAATGCTGCCCATTTAGCCCATTTCTCTTAATTTAGCGATAGATTTTGTCAATTAAACTTGGAACTACACCGTCCATACAAGGCATTAGAAGGATGGGGATGAATATAAAGCTTCCTTGTATGCGGATGATCTCTTCATTTTTTTATCGGATCCGCTAGCCTGTAAATCTAAACTTTTGAAGATTCTGGTTGACTTTGGCTGTTTTTCAGGTTATAAAATTATCTATTCAAAAAGTGTGTGTTTCCCTATCAATGATAAGGTAAAGCAGGTTCCAGACACAGACTTGCCATTTTGTGTATCACATTCTGGCTTTAAGTATTTAGGAATAAATATTACCCCTTTTCTTTTTTTTTTTTTTTATTTCAAACCTATGAGGGAGAAACTAATATCTGACGTCCAGAGATGGAGTGCTATTTACCTTTCTTTCGCTGGAAAAATCCACTGTCGAATTGAATGTGTCGAATTGAATGTGCCTAGATTTTTATATTTGTTTCTCAGTTTTCCTATCAAAATCTTTCTTCCGTTCAATTGATTCGCTACTCTCAGGTTTTAAATGGGGAGGTAAATTTCAAGACTTCGTAAATCATTGCTTAAAAGGCCAAGGAAAGGGTTTTTCAAATTTTTGAGTTTTTTATTTGGCAGCGAAACTGCAAACAATTATTTACTGGTTTCAGGCCCCAGACACGGGTTGGTGCCGTGAGGAAGCATAGCTTTGTAATCTGTCATCACTTCCTGCACTGTTAACAACAAAACTTCCTCTCTCCCCATCACAATTTTCTTCAAGCCCAGTAGTGCGTTCAACGATAAGAATTTGGATACAGTTAAGGCCAACATACTCAACGCCACAGACATACAATGGGACATAGATAATAGATCATAGATAATATTTTTCCTACTTTCGCAGATTTCGCCAAAAAAACACTCATTACTAAACCAAGTTTTCTCCGATATCTTCAGAACCGCCACTTTATTCAAACGTACAACCAATCGTTTCCTAAATTACCTGAAAGATCAAACTTGGATGTGATACTAAAGACTCCCTTATCTTTGAAGGGCCAAATCTCTAATTTATATATTTCAATTATGTCGTTTATTAGTTTATCAACAGACAACATCAAGACAAAATGGGTAGGTGAATAAGGGTCATTTCAGATGAAACATGTGTTAGAGCTCTTAGCTGTGTGAATATAACCTCTTCTTGTGTACGTCTGAATCTGATTCAATTTAAGGTTCGCCACCGTACTCACTATAGTAAGGTCAGACTTGCCAAAATATACCCTGAACTAGATGAGACATGTGATCGCTGTAGAGCCACCAAGGCAGACTTGGCTCATATGCTTTGGTCACGCTCCAAGTTGGGAGAGTTTTCAATGTCAATATTTGAACGTGGCTTTTGGCCTAGATCTACTACCTAGCCCTTTTATTTGGGGTAAGAGATAATGACAATGTGATAGCCAATAGCAATTATTTTTTCTTGCTTTTACAATTCTGAATGCTCGAACGAGAATACTTTTGAAATGGAAATCCCAATTACCACTGAAGGCATCAGTGTGGCTTTCTGATAAGATGTCCCTAAAATTTGAAAAAGTTACATATTTTCTTAGAGGGTCAACCAAAAAAATTCTAAAAAGTCTGGGACCCTTTACTGGTTTATTTTGTAAATCACAGGAGAACACCCACCCCCCCTATTTTTTTTTTACTAATTATTATAATATATTTATTTGTTTGTACGGCATAAGGAAATGTTAGAGTGGGATTGAGTTTTATAATAATATAAAAATTTAAATTGTTAAATTGTTGCAATTCTTGTAAAATTGTACATTGTCGCAAAAAGAAATTTAACCATTGTACATCTCTTGTCTAACAAACAATACCATACATATTAAAAAAAGTCTCACACTGAAATCTTGTTGTTGCAGGATATTTCACTATTGTCGATACAATCTCAACTCTTCTCACCCAAATCTTTGGATAAAAAAAAGCTTGCTTTCCGTAGACCAACACCACAGGTTTCCACCATTCTCCTCCTGCAAGAACTCAACTCTGCGATATTTCTCCATTAGTGAGACTTGGTTGGACACAATAACAAACAGACCATCATCTTCTGCTCTGTAGGATCCCAATAAGTGGAAAAATCATTGACCGGTCACCCATGTCCAAGGGAGAATAACATCGCAGCCCGTTCTTTAAAACTGTTTAAATCATGAACATTCCTTTTCCTATCAATAACCTAAAATAATCAGAGTTAAAACGACAGTTCTGAATATGACCATGGGGCAGACTACTTTACGACCATAAGGCGTCTTTTAGCGCGGATTGAAATCCTTATTGAAGCCTGCAGGGTTATGCGATAAACATACGGAGGAACGCGATCGCTGAGATCGCCCCAACATTACATGACACATTCAACTGAACTAAAATTGCCACCATCAACGGAAATTTTATGTCCGACCAAAAATAGTCTGAAAGCCTACAGAAACTATAGATAGTTAATGTGACAATCATATTATTAAAAATAGACTTGGAGCAATGATTTACTGAGGATGTTTTTTGGGAACATTCTTTTGTAAGTTGTTCACTGCCCACCTGCCCAAATAGCATTCACAACGAATACTTGAACTTCATCCTGTTACAAGATCTATGTCGCTGGAAGCTAGAGAAACAATACAAGCATTATGTGTATGTGGTTTAGAAATTATTTGAAATACGTGTGGTCAAACCTTTTTTGGAATAACATTTAAAGAACTGAAAACACCAACAATGCCAAATACATTGGATGGCTTAATTGTCTTTGGTATTATTTTAAAGTAAAACACATAGTAAATATTAGTAGTGTTATATGAGTGCAATAGTAAGCTTTCCATTCAGGAAATTCTATATTGTTCAAGAAGTAGTAGGTAAGTAGTAGGAATTTCTCAGAGGGTCGTACTGACGGATTGGACACCAACCACGGTCGTCGGGGCTTTACTCTGACTGTAATTGAGCACAGGGTCTAAGTTAAATCTGACCAAACAATAGTCAGATTTAACAATAAGAATATAAATTAAATGTAGGCATGGCCACCCAGTTAATTGTAGCTTCACAGCTAATCCATAGCTTCAGCAGCAAAACAAAGAATAAAAAACATAGTAATTGCTTCGTTTGCCAGATTTGTCATTAACGGTACAGTAGAGTCCAGATATTCTCCAACAAGTCCGACAATTGAATATGCACAGCTCGTAACGAGCTTTGACACTATTCCATTAGTGACACATAAACATATTTTTTGTGATTAAACTGTGTTAAACATCTGCCAGGGCTAAATAAGCATACAGATGTGAGCCTATGAGAGCATCCTCTCCTTTGTCTTGAAGGTTCCTCCGCAAATCAGGAAGGAAATGAAAGAAGAGCTTGCAGTCGCACACAGTATGTAGCTCTGCTCTAAATCTAAATATATAGCAATGTAGGCCTAATCTAAGGCAACTTAATCACCTTTTTCAACATATGGTGTATGGAAGAAGAGCACTGCCTTGCATACCGAGGAATAATGACATGCATTGGAAAATAATAAAACATCACATTTAACAACACCCCAACACATTAAAACATATACACACGCGTACATACGCACAAACAAAAACACGCATGCACACACACATAGGGAAAGAGGCTGAAGGGATGAGAGGCTAAGATACATACTCACGAAAGAAAGAAAAATCGAAAGATTGGGAGACGGAGAGAGAGAGAGTTTGAGAGAGAGATGCTGATGTCCATATGGGAAACCACAGAAAAAGCTTGCTTGAATGATGCACTTCAAGTCGTTAACGTACTGCTGTGCAAGCAGACATAAAAACACATGCACAAACATCCAAAATGTCCTAAACCCTTTGTATGGGAATAACAATATACATGTGTTGACTTTGCATTACACAAATCCATTTCCACTTAGAAAAATATAGCTTGTGCCATCAAGGGAGTCAGGAGTCTACAACCTCCTCTGCAAACTGGCAGGTGCAAAATGGGGTGCAGCAGGTCCCACACAGCGCTCCTCAGCTCTGGCCCTATCATTTTCTATTTGTATGTGACCCTCCCTGGTCCAGGTCACCCCACACGCACCAGGTAAACACCCAACTAAATTACTCTATGCAAATCATTACCTCCTCTCCTATCTTACATATTCTCCCCAACACCAGAAAAACTGAACTAACTTTTAGGATGCTCCAAAAGGTCAAAGATTCCCCCCACTTACCAATCCATACCGACATCTATTCTACAACCCACCACCCGCACGTCTCCGATCTAGACGTCCAATTTGGAAGGACACTCCACCCTCTGACTTTGATGCCATGTCTGCTTGGGCAACAGAATGGGAATCCAAAGACATTCCAAACAAACATCTGGTGTCAGACCCGACCCAACCAGTCCCTGGCACCAACCTCCCATAGGAGACAGTGGTCCACCTTAAACAGATTCAGGACTGGTCAGGGTCTCTGCTTGGCCAGCCTTCACAGATGGGGAAGCAGCCAGAGCCCACTGTTTGCCTGCGGAGAGGAGCAAACTATGGAGCATATTATTGAAGCCTTCCCTCTTCAAATACTGAAAGGAGGTCTAATCTTCTCTCTCCACCATTTAGATCAAGAGGCCACTACTTGGCTTGAGAAATTTGCATTCGCTAAATAAATACCCACACACACACTCACACTCACACTCACACACACACACACACACACACACACACACAGTCAACCCACAAAACACAGCACATGCTAGCAGACAGGAGAAGTACTTGTTTATTGAAGTTTGGATAAGTGACAGCAGAGAGAGAGAATAAGAAGATGAGCGAGGATGAGAAAGGAAGAGTGACACCGAGATGGGGGGTAGCAAGCAAGAGAGGCAGAGAGTATGTAGTCGAGAGAGAGAGAGAGAGAGAGAGTGTGGGAGCGAGAGAAAGAGAGATAGAGGCAATCATTCTTCATGATTAAATTACTTTAAAAAGCTTTATTGGCATGGAAAATAACATTTACACATTTAAAGCAGCTTCTACTCTATTCCATTCTATTCCTCATCCAGACCGCTAGATATAAAGGTAGAGATAGGAGCGGAGTGAGTGCTGTGTAGATGTGTTGGAGGGCTGGGGATGGGACAAGCTGGAAACCATTAGCTTCCAGAGTTCTAATGATAGCAGCCATTAGCTGCTCTCCCCCAGCTACTTTAGTGCACTTCTAGACGGGCGCCGGGGCGTTCGTTCTTTTATCAAGTTGGGCTTTGCTCTGCCTTTACTCTGTCTTTGCCCCAGAGCAGTAGACATAAATAAACACATGGTTTGGTCACTAGGGTAGGTCTGAGTCCATGAGCGTGCAGGAGACACAATTGAACAGGAATTGAGAAACAGTTTGTTAAGAGTTGAATAAAAAAGTGGGGAGGGAAGGAGAGCCGGATAGGGTAGTGGAGACTAAGGTGTTGGACCCAACGGCCAAAGGATCTGGGTTTGATCCCCTCCATCTCCCTGTCTGCACTCTACCTGTAAGACAGTCCAGAGGTATATGGCTTACCATAAGTAATCCTTAAACAATTAATCATCCCCAAATAAAGCAGGGAGGGTTCTGCATATTACACGGCAACTTTGTAAAGAAATCAGTAATTGGACACACAAACAAAAAAAAGACTGTCTAGATTTGTTAAATAATGAATTGCTTCCACTTGAAACATATAAAGTTAGATTCTATATTTATACCACAGCATTTTTTAACACTTGAATTTACAAATAAAGCCACCATTCCACTACAAATCGTACATCAACAATGGGCAAAAATATAACTCTCGACCAGTAGTTTTTTTGACAATGCAAACAAATATATTATATCTATTAATCTTATATAAATATATTATAAATATATTATAGATTCACATTTTTATTTAATCTCATTAAAGTGTATAAAAAAATGTTAAAGATGAAAGTTACTAATATCTGCTCATTTTTGGTTACCGTGGTACAAGCAGAAGAAAACCCTCCGGGATGTTGTTCATTATGTTCTGGTAACAGGACACCCCGGCTCCGTTTATTTGTCCGATATAATCACTGTAAGAAACTTTGGATAAGATCAACTAAAAAGTACCGAAAATAGTTAAGGTAATAGTAGACTATTATAGCCTGTTACTGTATCCAAAACAACCGTTCCCCAGCGAACACACTGTGCGTTAGATGAAGGGGAATGTCCTTGGCCCTGCAGCGGGTGGTTTGGAGCTATTTCCTGATCTCTGCTACAGTAATCTCTTCTCTTGGAGTGGTTCGAAATGCTCAGCCCAGCAAAGGTCACTCCAGTTACCTGTGTAGCGCTATGTGATGCGGTCGTATCCTTGAGCGAGCTCAGATATGACCAAAAACAAACAAAAAAGTTCAGTTGACAGCGTTTCACTCTTCGCCAATGTAAATCAACATTACTAATATACATTTTTTTCCCTGTTTATTACAGATGCTTTGATTTAATGGATAAATGTTGCAAAAGAGAGAGTTTAACCCTCTTTTAGTACTAATACAAATCACTCCGGAACACCAATTAAACCATTCAGCATTCAATATGCAGCACTTTAGTTGAAAGTGCTGAGAGCAGGACATCACCACGGTGTGGATTTCACTTGTCACTTTCCACCCTGCACAACCTAATCCCCCTAAAGCCTGTCAGGAACCCTGTTCGGCTGCACCTCCTTTCCACTGCTATTATAAGCCTGGTTGGCTCTCTGGCTGAGAATTAGCTGTCGTGTGGCAGACTTCCTGTATATTTAGTATCCCAGTCCCTCGCTCTCTTTCTCTGAAGTTTGGAAGAGTGATCTCCTTGAAGAAAGTGCACCCAATGCAAGGCTGCGATAGATAATTGATCAACCTGGTTAGTGTTCAAATTGGAAGGGGGAAACCTTATTCACTCATTAACGGTGAATGCTTCACTATCGGTGGCCTCAATGTCAAAATACTATTATTAGACTGGCTGGTTTCTGGCGGGCTGATTGGCTGGTATCTGGTTGACTGTTTATATGCTTGTTTGAATGTGACCAGTAGTACTTGTAGTTGTTAGCCTGGCTATTGCCAGACCAACCTCAATCGTAGATTGCACGATGGTCTTGGGAGGCTGCTGTCATTTTCTTTAGCACAAAAGCCGTGATCAACGGGCTCTGTACGCAATTGGCTGCTTGCCGTCGCTTCCCTGTCGTCATTGTGTTAAACTAGCCAATAGCGTGCCAGGGGGAAAAGCCAGCTGGGTGATTGGCTCCCGCAAAAGTGTATCAGAAGCAGAAAGAAATGTATTGCTCCTCTGCAGACCCTGCTGCAGGGAGAATTCAAATCTCCGCCAGACCGGGTTGGAGATACCCAGTCTGCACCTGCTAGGGAGGATTCAGAGGATGCAGAAAACATTGATTGTGAGAAAGGTTTATTTAATGATTCCCCCTCACCCACTTTTCTAGTGGGTCGGTCAGCAACTAAGCCCGTCTGAGACGGGGACATCTTGAGAGGTGGCACAACTATCTCTCCTGATGGCTGAGGGCTGTGATATGTAACCTCACAGTAATCCTGTAATCCTTCATATTCCAGCCAGGAGGAGGTGGCTATACGGACACAAACTAGTCTTTCTGTCTTCTCAATAATCTGTTGGAGAGATTACCTTATTATTTATAGTTTGTTAGGCTGTTATAGTAGTTTACTGTTGTTTTAAGAGACTAATTGAAAATGGTTTATATACGGGTTGTGAGTTGATACAGGTATTTACTGGTTCTGCGTCGGGCTATTGGTAGGGGTATTCAATGCTGTTAATGGCGACCACACCTCACGTCACTGTGACACAGTGCCTGAGATGGATGTTAGCAGAAGGTTATTTCTAAAGCAGTGAGTGAGCCAGCGTTCCAGTGTAGGAGATGACAAGAACATTGAACGGACAATCTTTTGTTATTATTCTGCTGGTTTTTACCAGTTTCTTAATTCATACAGAAAATGATTCTGGATATGAGGTTGAGTGCATGTGAACCCACACATTGCAATAATATAAGTTTGCTGACGGGAGCAGAGAGTTATAATTAATTTCTCTCTCAGGATTGAATGAACTTGGTAGACCGAAGCAGACAGATGGACCATTTTCAGCAATAATAATAATCATTTAAAAAAAACGTTTTAAAAAAACCCATAAACCCAAATTGTGGTACTGCACCTAAAGGTGGCGCTATTTAAAAAAAAGTATGAACTAGCCTTAATTCTCCTTACTAGAATGACCTGGACTCAAAATTCTTTCATCATATTAATCTCTAAAATCAGATGCATCTTTTTCACCCTGGTCTTCTGCTCTAAAACTGTTTACTTTTCCCACAATTTCATAGAAAAGCCCAACGTCCACAGTCTCAAACCATTTTGCCTATATTACCATTTTGTTAATGTATAACTACCATACGGCTATCATTAGGTGGTTACCACTAACAGTGCAAATGTTCAGATCTGTACTCATTTAAGAAAGCCCTTAATTCTCTTGTGAAATGTGTGCTTGGAGTTTTCTTGATGTGTGCTCATCAATCGACATTTTCTCAATGTGAAGGTGGTGGGGGAAGAGGGGGTAAGAGGACATGTTAGGTGATCGTAATTTTTGGTATGGCGGCTTTGCCGTGTGTGTATGTGTTTGTGTGCATTTGTGGGTGGGTGCATCCATGTGTGTGCGTCTGTTAGCGGGTGTGTGTGTGTGTGTGTGTGTGTGTGTGTGTAGAATCTGTCTTCTACACAATTTGAGTAAAACACTGCAATCCCATGTATACAGGACATAGACGTAAAAAAAGACCACAGACGGGATAGCATGCAGCTGAGGGACGGGTTGTAAACGAGGTGGTTTATGCTCTGGTTCCCCTTGATTGTACAAGCAGCAAGTTTCTGTTCCGCACATCTACCTCTCCTGCCTCCCTCCCTCTCACCATCTTTCCTCCATTATTAGCAACTCACCATATTCCATCTTATTTCTTCTACGCCCCCTCATTATTCCCATTACCTGTCATCTACTCCCCCCCCCCCGCCACGTCTGTTCAAATCAAACGCAATGTATGAAAGCATTTGCGGCATAAATACCGCCATATAATCTGTTAATGGACAAACTGAGAACGCGGGTTCCTTTAGATGTCTGGCTGCCCGGGTCGTGGGACGTGCCTTACCTTCCTTCCTTTTCCAACTTGTTCTTTCTCCCTGCCAGTACAGTGAGGATCGGATTGTATATGAATGTATGCCTGAAAGCCCGAGTTGAATTGGCTTCAAGACAAATTGAAATTCATGGCAGAGGAAAAGTATGACATAAAGAAGGAAACATCGTACATTTCCAAAGATTGCAATGGCAATAGCTGAGTGTCCAGATCAGATGTTTTGGGTGTGTTTTGAGAAGCACAGCTATGAAACATATCCTCAGAAGCGGGCCAGGGGGACATGTTTAATATCCAATACACCATAATGTCGCAGACACACCATGTGCACTAGAGCATCTCCCATCCTAAGGCATCCCTCTCCTGCTCATCCTCTTCTTCTTTCTCCTCTTCCTCTCCTTCCCCAGGTTGCTTCCCCAGGGAAGCATCTCCTCGTGATATTCATCTAAAGAGTGATTGAGCTGTAAGCTGGAAACTCAGCCTCTCCCCCCAGATGTGTGCTACATTCTGCTGCTGAGTTTCTATGTATATGTGTGTGTGAGTGTGTGTGTGTGCTCCCCTTGGTGAATGCTGCTCCCCCCCCCCTCCCAAGCCTCAACCATAACTCACAGGATACAGCCTGCGCTCAAATCCTGTTATCCTAAATTGCTTTTGCTCTCCTTATTTTTGCTTTTTTGGTAGAATCAGGCGACTGAGGCCATTGATCAGCGGCTAATTGTGAATCAGTGAGTTCTGAGATGTTGTGCAGCATGGCCCCCCGGGTGCAAGGCTCCACGTAGGCGGCCTGGACAGGATGAGAATTGACGTGTGTGCATGCTTGTTTGTGTGTATTTGTAAGTGTTTGTGTGTGTGTGTGTGTGTGTGTGTGTGTGTGTGTGTGTGTGTGTGTCTGTGTGGGGGTGTTTCTTAGCGTGATGTGCATAACTTTGGACTGATTGTTTTTGGAGAGATTTTTTACGGTTTCTAATTCGTTTTCCTCCTTCATCGATCCATTCTTCCCAGCGATGTGTGCTCTCAGCCGAGCTTATAAACATATTAGCAAAATGATTTCATTATGCGTTTGGTTGAAGTGGAAGTATACCTGTCGGTGTAACTCTGTGTTCATGTTTTTATTATTGATTTAGTTGAAGACAAGTGTCGGCCAAACTCACTTATCATTTATATATTCTATTTTGGTTTTCCTAGGGTTTATACTGATCAGAATCTACCCACATATACTGACCCACACATATTCTCTGAGTGTAGTTGCTGTTGAAGAAGGACGAGCCGAGCAGACTTGCATGTTGAATGCATATTCAATGCACCGCAACAGCCTGCACTGCTTATGCAGGAGGAATGCATCTTGTTTATAACCTTTGGCATTGGAAGTATAGTCATCTACCAACATTTCAGAATGTTGCAGTCTAAACTAAACTAAACTTGCCCTATTGATTGGCTTTCATGACATATGACAGCAGTATAGGTAAAAGCTTTTGTATTTGTTTCTCTTTTCTCTGGAGCAAACTAGGAAATGTTTCGAGAGTGGGAGGCAATGCTGTCATGAAATGTGTCAATAAGAATGTCCTATTTCGCAATTATTTAACATACCAAATGTTTGGTTCCTTGAATGGAGTTTCCTTGAGGTCATGCAGAAATTATTTTCATGAGGAAAAACAGATGACTTTTCGAAATCCCGATTTTACATTAATATTTGAGGGACAGACTCAGTCTCGATTATCTTAGATTTACTGTAACCGTTTTACTAGTGCACTTTATGCCGATGCAAAATATCCTTTGGAGTGCCAATTACGCTTCTTATTTATAACAAGAAGCACTCAATTCAGAGCATAAAAAGGGATCTCTGTCAAGGACTCATCATTCTGTGGGCCTCTCCAAGTTTCAGTAATTAGACCTCACTAGTTTCTCTACGTTGAAATCCTATGAAAAATGTAAAATTGTGGTGAGGGAGGGAGGGAGGGAGGGAGGGGGAGAGAGGGAGAGAGAGAGGGAGAGAGAGAGAGAGAGACTAATTATTTTGGCTTGTGTCGGATATCACAGAAAACATTGAGCGGGGGCTGTGTGTTTGTGTGCGTAAGAAACAATTGTTTGTCCCCCCTGTGTGATGGGAGGAGGGAGATGCTCCACCCAGCCTATTTCTCCATCCTCCCTCCACTGTGGGCTCCATAACCTCATTCCACCTCCCCCCCTCGCTACTGGGCTCTCTCCCGCCGCCATTGCTTGTTAAATTGATTTGGTTCTTTTGTCCATTATTTCATTAAATCATTCTGCATGTTCATTCATTCTTTCTTTCGTTCAGTCATTTTCATTCACGCATTCATTCGTTCTTTCATTCATTCATTTTGCTCATTAGTTCTTTCTTTCATTTGTTGGTTCATTCTTACGTTTCTTTTACTATTTATTCCTAATTATAAGTATATTCTTTCTCTCTCTCACTCAAACACACACACACACACACACACACACACACACACACACACACACACACACACACACACACACACACACACACACACACACACATATATCGTACACATGCACATACAGACACATATGCATATATAAATGCAATTACATTTCCAAATCCAAGGTATTTTTGCTACCTGGCTCCTGTCAACATCATTTACATAAGTGAGCATTCATTTTTGAGAGATTTCCTGCGAAACCTCCTGGCATTTCAAGTTGGTATGAATTCGAGATCGCATATACCCCATTTAAGTAGTTCATGTTACAGCATAAATTACATTTTAAACAAAGGTAACATTTCTTTGCATTAAACATTTTGTTTACCAGACTTACCAACTCATGTATTTTCTATTGTACTATGTCAGGTATTTGTATGCTTTTGTTTGTGTGTTCACACAACAATTTGTGTGGGATGTCTGTGCATTGTCAGACAACAATTTCCTTTATTTTATTTTTGTCTGAAGTGTTGTAGAAGGGAGAGAGGAAAACTTCTGGCATTGTGTTTTGAATTTGGGCCAAGCCCGTTGTTGACTTGGGGCTGGTGGGTGGGAGATTGGCATATGGTATTGCTATGTAACGGGCCTTGTACTTGGCACAGGTAATAAGAAGAATGCTTTGAAAAGTTTCTACAGATCTATTTTTAACACGCATGCCGTGGTTAACATTCGTTACACTCTCTGGCTGAGTCTTTGAGTGAGGGATGCGCGGGCACTTGCCCTCATGAACAAGACGCCTCGGTTGATCTAGTGTGCCTGTGTCATTAAATACGGTTGGTAGTAGTCGATATCTCCACCCAACAACAACTGATCAGATTCCTATTAGCCACAAGCAGCAGCAGAGCAGACCAGATCTGCATTACACATTCATCCAGATGTTTTTCAATCCCCTGCATGCTAAATTGTAAGCGTGCTTCAGATTAATCAAACCATGATGATCTATGATTGGATTTGTTCCTCTTATATACTACCTCATGTAAAACCATACTCATCATTTAAAATTTAAATCTTGGTTGAATGTATGAAGATTCCCACTGGCTGGCGTTGTTAATGATCCTGGTGATAAACTTGAATAACATAACTCTCTCATTATTATTCTCATAGGGTTCTCTTTGGTATTTTTAACCATTCAGATCTAATTTATCTCACAATGCACATTTCTGTCAACTTTGTAAAAGTTTGTAAGTAATTTTTAGGACAGTTAAATAAATAAAACAAGAAAGCCTAAACAGTTCTTGATTCCACAGTTTAAGGCCAACATTTTTGTCATTGTATTAAATGTTTTTGCATGCTTTAATCATATGATGAAAGCTAAAGGCCACATCAATATCTAATAACAACAACAACAACGAGGAGAATAAAGTTTTTTTAGACAAAATTTAGAAAGCAAAACATGTTACATGCATTGTCCCGCCCTCTCTTACTCCACTAAACCCATTTACTGTAAGTCCCGCCCTCCCTACCCCACTAAACCCATGTACTGTAAGTCACGCCCTCCCTACCCCACTAAACCCATGTACTGTAAGTCCCGCCCTCCCTACCCCACTAAACCCATGTACTGTAAGTCCCGCCCTCCCTACCCCACTAAACCCATGTACTGTAAGTCCCGCCCTCCCTACCCCACTAAACCCATGTACTGTAAGTCACGCCCTCCCTACCCCACTAAACCCATGTACTGTAAGTCACGCCCTCCCTACCCCACTAAACCCATGTACTGTAAGTCCCGCCCTCCCTACCCCACTAAACCCATGTACTGTAAGTCACGCCCTCCCTACTCCACTAAACCCATGTACTGTAAGTCACGCCCTCCCTACCCCACTAAACCCCCATGTACTGTAAGTCCCGCCCTCCCTACCCCACTAAACCCATGTACTGTAAGTCCCGCCCTCCCGCCAAATAATGCACCACATGTGGAGCATCCCGCTCCCGTGAGATGAGAGGGCGAGGTTAGCTTCCAGACAGAAGTAAATCTAGCACTGGCAAAAAGTGGAAACGTCCTGAACTGAAAACGAGGATAAATTCATATCTCTCTTAAAAAAATGTAATAGGACTTATTACATAAGCTCCGATACAATCCACCCACATCAGGCTTATTTTTTTGCAGGAAGATATTCATGAAATGAGTAATGAGAACATTTCCTTCAACTTTCTCAAAAAAAAGTAGGCAAAGAAACAAAATACCCGTAGAACTATATCTGGAAATGATCCCAGAATGACAAAAAGGAATCACTACCCATGTTGCTCACTAATCTGGAAGTATCTGCACCGCCCATTAAATGTTGATGTTTACACAAAATAACATGAACATGCATCGTTTATGTCAAAAGCTCTCGGGCGGTTTGTCTGGAATTGTTGCCCTAGAATTTGTCCTACAACTGTTAGTGTAGAACGGTTGGTCAATACTTTGCCTATAATTGTTGCATTACAATTTTTGGTCTAGGATTGTTGTATTGGGTACAATTAAACAATTGTAGACCAACAATAGAACATTAGTTTAGCCTCGGAGGCTGCAGCTTAACTTTTCTGAAATAATTTAGGCTACAATGCTTTACATTACATTTAGGCCTACATTTTTTCTTTCTAGAACAGAATGTCTTGTGTAAGGCTCGCTGTGTTTCCACTTTAATTAGCCACTAAAACTTCTACCAGCCCATTTCTATACATTACAATAGGCCTAATTGTGGTCACACAGATGGTGGCAGATCTTTTAAGCAGGCTTGCTAAGGTTAAGCAGATGTGTTTGATTGGGAGGATGACAAAGGAAGGTCATGTTTGTCAGCCCCACCACCTTGGTAAAACCCACAAGAACTAGGTATATAATTTGTGTTAACCCATATTTAACCAAACAGGAATCTATAAAAAAAATATATCGATTTGTTTAGTTCCTTATGGTAAGGATTATTACTAGAGTTGAACGCAGAAGCTTTTTTCATCATAAAACTCATAAAACAAATTTCATATTTGACCTAATTATTTCTTATTTATACTGCAATCAGGGCATTTTGAGTTGAAAACCTTTCCTTGTGGGAAAACGAATTAGGTTACCGAAAACACTATATTTATCTGAACTGACTTGACCAGATCGCCATGGTGACTTATTAAAAGGGGCCCTATTATGTATTTTTCCTCACCCTCTTTCAATTCCATTAGAAATATGGGCATCAGAAGTAGAACTACTGTCACTGCTTCTGTCGTGTCCTATATGCTTACAAAGTGTTCTCTAATACCTTTTAGTTTTAGGAAAAAAGGTTGCTTTGGAGTTCTCATTGAGCCACATCCAAAATACTATTTTCCCTTCAGTTCCTTTAGCAACAGTGACTCATTTTTTTCAACGTGCTTATTTCAAAAGCATCTCGGATGGTGTTGATAATCACACGATAATCACGACTTGTTTTCAATTTTCTTTCAGTGATCAGTGTCAGCAAAGATCAACCCAAGACATTAAGAAACTTAATTCATTCCAGATTGCGTTGGTGCCTGTCACTTATCCATCCAGGCAGAGGGATTGATCTCTCCAGCTGCTGAAATAGACAGTCAAGCAGAGTGACACATGCTAACCCGAAGGCTGCTAATGCTAAGGCTTCCTTGGAGCCGGTGACCGTCTGAATGTTACCCAATCTGCATGTGCAGAATGATGTCTGAATACAAAGCATTTATCTAGTGCTATTCTAGTGCCTTATGTGTGTGCTATTGGTCTTGGTATTTGTGCATTTGTGTGTGTTTTTGTGTATTTGATAATTTGTTTCTGTGTGTGGGTGTGGTGTTTGAAAGTGTGTGTTCTGTGTGTCTTTTCCTCCGTTTCTGTGTTACTGTGTGTTTTTGTTTTTGTGTGCATGAGTTTGTCACTGTTTGTGTGGATGTACGTGTGTGTGTGTGGGTGGCAAGGATAGAAGTGGAGTGTAAGATTGATATGCTTTTCAGTGCTCTCACTGAGCCGACACTGTCTATCTCATGTACCAGAAGACACTCACAGACACATTCCTTTCCCAGTGTGTCCTTTGAGAAGGATTCCTCATCCACCTTATAAAAAATCACAATGGTTGTTATTATTCAAATCTGCATCGCAATCTTGTTTTGTTCTCTTTTGATGTCCACAGTGGAACGTGTTAGTATATTCTTTGGCGGTATTGTGGTTTATAAATATGTGTGAAATATATGGGAAATTATCTTGAAAGCGTGACCTTGAATCTTTTTTTTATCAAACTATTCTATGAGTTAGTGCTTGTATACGATGATGCTACTATGACAGCTTTGAGACAGTGTTGTTGTTTTTTGAGTGCCTGCCATAGAATGAAAAAAGAGCTTCTACTGACTGTGTGCTTAAAAAAAAAAGTAGATGGCTCTTTCTTGTTGCTGCTGTGACCTGGACCACATAATGAGAAGGAGGGGTAATTGTATTGGGTACACTGCAACCCCTGACTCACCATATGAAAAGGTCATTCGTGATGGATAGGTAGAGCGCCAAATGTGGAGGAGAAACTAAGGTAGAGATGACAAGGAAAGCAATACATTTATGAAAAAAGGTTGACATATTTTTTTTTATTTTTTTTTAAAAAGCAGAGAATGAGAACAATGTAGGAAAATTAAAGATGTCAAGGAACTACGCCAAAAGAGCGTCCTGAAAGGAAAGAAAGAAGCGATAAACGAACTGTAAGAATTGGCAGTGCAACAGTCAGACAGTGCAACTCCTGATGTAAAGTTCAGAGAAAAACGTGCCATTGAGGGGTCATTTACTTAAGAGAGAAAGAAGATAAAGACACTTTGAGGTCATCTCTTGGTCGTCCTCGGACGAGTCCTCCAGCAGTGCTTCCAATCCTCTCGATCCTCCATGCATCTGGCTAGTTTGCCAGTGCTTTCTGCTCCCACATCTTTCAGAAGTATGTCCACGTATGTTGGTGTGGGACGTCCTCTTGATCGATGCCCGTGTGTTGGTTCCCATAGCACCAGCCTGCTTGCTGAAAGCTTGCGGTGCCTCTGGCAATGACCGGCCAGTCTCATTCTCCTGGCTGCTACCTTCTCGCTAAGCCCGGGTAGCCCGACATACAGATGCTTGTTGGTAACATGCACGCTCTGGTTGATGTTAAGTACTGCGCGGAGCATTCTGGAGTAGCACCCATCCAGAGACATCCAGAGACTCACAGCCATACAGTAGAACAGACTCCACGGTTGCGTAAAATAAGCTGAGCTTGATGTTTCTGGGGAGGTTGGATTTCCATACACAGGCCATGCCATTCAGGGCCCTCCAAGTGAGCACCTTCCTCACTTTCAGGTCTTGCTCTGATGAGTTCACCCATGAGCCCAGGAGCCCATACTTGAGGTCATTGACTACCTTCAGAGCAATGCCCCCTGTTGTAATTAGGGCTGGATGGTCCGGGAGGATGTTGTAGGTGATTACCTCGGTTTTCCTGGCATTTAGCCTAAGACCAACCTTGGCACATTCCGTCTCCACTCTGGTCAAGCGCTCCTGTGCCTGCTCTACACAGTCCGATATCAGGCTGATGTCGTCTGCATAGCCCAGGTCTGATAGGACTACGGCAGGGAATCTCCTAGACCTCCTCGGTGTAATGGTGAAGCCGAGTTCCAGCTCTCGTCCACTGATGGCTTGCCTGAGTGCGTAGTCCAGCACTATAATGAAGAGGAAGGGGACGAGGGTGTCTCCTTGTAACACCCCTGCTAGGATGTCAAACTCCTCACTGTCGCCATCTGGGGTTACCACCCTTGCTCTTGTGCCCTCAAACATGGTACCTATTGTCCGAAGTAGGTTAGGAGGGACACCGTATCATCATCTAAAAAATAATGACCTCTGCCACCCAGGTTATGTTTCTCGCGCCATCTCTAGGCATTTTTACACTGCCAAGCCGGTACAGATGCTGTTTGGCAGATGTTGCAATTTCATTGTCTTGCCTGTGTAAAACCGAGGGGGTATATTCTGCCTTTGTCTAGGAGCCGGCTTTACATTGTCATGAGCACACACAGAACAAGACAGCAACAGCACAAATGAAAAAATAAAACAAATAATCTATAAAGAGGCTCTATGCACCGGTGGTAGAAGAGCCGAAGTGTTCTTGGAACAGAAAGGTCATGAGATGAGCTTTAAAGAGAGTGAAGGAGGGACAATCATGGAGGGATTGAGGAAGGGAGTTCCAGGGCCATGGCACTGAAAGACCTGCCAGCCATGGTAGAAAGTCTGGTGCGGGTGACAGTGAGGAGAATGTGGTCCGATGATCTGAGTGAGCGGGATGGAGTAGAAGGGGTCAAAAGGTCACAGAGGTAAGGAGGAGCAAGGTCATGGAGGGCTTTGAAGGTGAGAAGAAGAATTTTTAATTTAATTCCGGACTAGGGATGGGCAAAACAAATATTTTCCAGGAATCAGTTCTTTCAGTTCCATTCACTATCACAATTCGTTCGTTTTATTCGTTTGTTTGATTCATTCGTTAAGTCAGATGGTCTGTTACATCATTTGCCAGGGAATCGGAAATTATGGAATAAATGTTAATCAACATGCATGTAGCGGGGTCATCCCTATGTTCCCCGGGTTCTATGTTCCCCGCTCGGGGAACATAAGACCCTTTTTTTTTAAAAAAGGTCCTATGTTCCCCGTTTTTCCCAAAAAGGGTCCTATGTTCCCCTGTAGCCATACATACCGGGGAGCATAGGACCCTTTTTCGGAAAAGCGGGGAACATAGGACCCTTTTCTGGGAAAAGGGTCCTAAAACATGTGTAACGTAACAGCCAATCAGCGTTCAACCGGCCAACTCAGTGCAGTGCAGTCCGGGGTGAACTGCAGCATGGAGGATAAAGTGATTGTTGCCGTTTGCGACTCCCATAGCTCTTTATATGATAGTATATAATATAATATAATTGTATAATAATATCACGGCCAAAAGCTCTGTGCGCCTCCGGATGGCCGTAGCGCGGGGAGCTCTTGTAGGGATTGGGCTTCTCGGGGTTTGTTTACTGGCGTATGAATAGACTGCGTCAGGTTCTCCGACGTCTCTCCCTCTTCCACAAAAGGTAAAGACATGCAATGGTAGTTATCTCGGCCGGAATTTGGCAGTAATGGTGGAAAAAGTAACAGACCGGGGAACATAGAACCCTTTTTTTTAAAAAGGGTCCTATGTTCCCCGGCACATACATATCGGGGAACATAGGACCCTTTTTGGGAAAAGGGGGGAACATAGGACCCTTTTTTTAAAAAAGGGTCCTATGTTCCCCAGTCTCATACAAAGAGGGGAACATAGGACCCGGGGAACATATGACCAGGGGAACATAGACACGCTCCCCATGTAGCCTACTACTTTATAATGTTCTGGAGAAATGACCCAGGTTAAGTGTAAATATTAAGCATATATATAATGTACACACGTGCCTTTTTTCATAAATATCCTTAGTACATAATGGGGTGCAGTAAGAATTAAATGCCGTCTTCCAAGAAGCTCTAATAAGCAGTGAAGCATGTTAGCAACTAGACCAAACATGACTCGTAATGGTCCGAAAAACAATACTTTATTAAATCATGCAATTCTGATGTAGAACAAAATAAAAAAAACAACATGAAGTGCTTGCCTGATATTGAAGCCTACAGTGATCCTTAGTTAACTTGTGTGGTGGTGCCTTATCATTTGTTTACCCATGGGCTATGGAAATGCGATTGCTACCTGCTCTCATTGGCTGAATCGTTGAGAACGTTTTAAACTCAATCAATATAAGGTCGCGGGAGATGAAGCTCTGTTCGTTTGTATATTTTATTTACGTGACCATATATTTGTTATAAGTTTTAAAAAAAAGAAGAAAGAATCAGTTCTCTTGTTTTCGGAATCAGTTCTCATCGTCCACCTTTGGGATTCATGAATAGGGGTGATCTGATCAGATTGCTTGTTATGACCTGTAACCTGGCTGCTGAATTTTGAATATATTGCAATCTTTGAAGTGATTTAGTTGGGAGGCCAATGAAGAGGGAGTTGAAGTATTCTAAACGTGAGGTAATGAAGGAGTGAACCAGGGTTTGTGCATCAGAGGTAGAGAGGAAGGGCCGAATGCGGGCTATGTTGCGGAGGTGGAAGAATGCAGTCTTAGCGAGGGGATTGAAACTGAGTGAGGGGTTAAGCAGTATGCCAAGGTTTCTGACAACGGAAGCAGATTGTACTAGTGTTCCATCAATATTCAAACTGAGACTTTGTGATTTGAACCGTTGAGTTCTGGGATTGATGAGGATTTCTGTTTTATCAGTGTTGAAGTCAGATATGCAGTCAGTTAGTGAACTGGGAAGCGAATCAGGGGAGGAGGTTGTAATGAGGTATAGTTGGATGTCATCAGCGTAGCAATGGAATTGAACGCCATGTCTATGGATGATTTGGCCAAGGGGAAGGATGTATATGAGGAAGAGGAAAGGCCCAACAACAGAACCCTGGGGGACACCACGAGTGACGGGGCTTGTGGAAGACTTGTGAGGGCCCAGAGTGAAAAATTGTTGTCTATTGGAGAGGTAGGACCGGAACCAGTGGAGGGCTATGTCTTGTGGCATCCCGCCACGTGGTCCTCGGCCTGGACGGGCCCGGGGTACCGTAGAGGACGGGGTGTACCACCCCCACCCACCAGCCGGAGAGGGAGAGCAGCCCTTTCGGCTCCCCAATCAGGGTGATTGGGGGACACCTGGCCGAAAGTGGAGGAGCCATTTTAAAAGGAGGCACAGCACAGCACGGGTCGGGTGCAGGAAGGAAGGGCTCGTGGCAGAGAGAGAGCCTAGAGGCCCACGGAGGCCCTAGAGACCGCGTCTCCTTCATAGTTTGGTTGTTCTGATTTAAGTTGAGTGTAAATAAATGCCTGAAATGGCTTTAACCCTAATGCCGAGCGAGTTTTGTAAGTGGATTCCGGCTCAACCGAGCACCGGGATACCACGGTGCTCGCCGCCGCCGCAAGAGACGCCGCCGCCGCAAGGGACGCCGCCGCCGCCGCAAGGGACGCCGCCGCCGCCGCAAGGGACGCCGCCGCAGCCGCAAGGGACGCCGCCGCCGCCGCCAGAGACGTCACAGCCGCCGCAAGAGACGTCGCTGCTGCCGCAAGAGACGTCGCCGCTGCCGCAAGGGACGTCGCCGCTGCCGCAAGAGACGCCGCCGCCGCCGAAAGGGACGCCGCCGCCGCCGCAAGGGACGCCGCCGGCGCAAGGGACGCCGGCGCAAGGGACGCCGCCGCCGCCGGCGCAAGGGACGCCGCCGCCGCCGCAGCGCGAGACCAGGACGCGCCGGCCCTGCATGCTGGCGACCTGCTTGGCACAGGGGACGTCCGGGAGCCCGACGGTACCGGTGCGGGTGATGAGCAGAGACACGCAGGCCCTTCTGGACACGGGCAGCGTGGTTACCCTCCTTTCGCCCCGTCTTGGCGGGTGGGAAGGCGGGGGAGCCCATGGAGGTGGCCTGCGTGCACGGGGGGACCCGGACCTACGAGACATGCCACGTGGTCATCCGGACCCCGCACGGGGTGTTCACGGCTCGGGCGGGGATTGTACCCAACCTCCCCGTGCCGCTCCTGATTGGGAGGGACTGCCCGATATTCCGTCGGCTTTGGGACCCGGCACTAGAGTCCCGGGGCAGGAGAGATGCGGTCGACGCCGCGGCAGGAGAGGCAGCCGCCGCCGGCGCAGCGGGAGACGAGGCGGCGGGAGACGAGGCGGCGGGAGACGGGGCAGCCGGAGACGAGGTAGCCGGAGACGACGCTGCCGGAGACGACGCTGCCGGAGACGACGCTGCCGGAGACGACGCAGCCGGCGCCGCAGGAGACACCCGGCCCCGGCGAGATACCATCCTGGGCGGGTCCCTCGGCTACCTGGGGCTTGGACAAAGGGTGGAGGAGTGTGGCATCCCGCCACGTGGTCCTCGGCCTGGACGGGCCCGGGGTACCGTAGAGGACGGGGTGTACCACCCCCACCCACCAGCCGGCGAGGGAGAGCAGCCCTTTCGGCTCCCCAATCAGGGTGATTGGGGGACACCTGGCCGAAAGTGGAGGAGACATTTTAAAAGGAGGCACAGCACAGCACAGCACGGGTCGGGTGCAGGAAGGAAGGGCTCGTGGCAGAGAGAGAGCCTAGAGGCCCACGGAGGCCCTAGAGACCGCGTCTCCTTCATAGTTTGGTTGTTCTGATTTAAGTTGAGTGTAAATAAATGCCTGAAATGGCTTTAACCCTAATGCCGAGCGAGTTTTGTAAGTGGATTCCGGCTCAACCGAGCACCGGGATACCACAGTCTACAATACCAAGAGCTGTCGGTGGGTGATGAGCACATTATGGTTGACTGTGTAAAATGCACAGTTAAGTCCAGAAAGATGAGAATGTTTGGGGAACCATTATCAACAGACCAGAGAAGGTTGTTTACGACTCGAAAGTGTGCAGTCTCTTTGCTGTGATGTGGACGGAAACCAGATTGGAAGTGCTCATAAAGTTTATTTTTCGTGAGAAAGGACTGAAGTTGTGAAGCAGCCACTTTTTCCAGTAATTTGGCCAGAAAGGAGATGTTTGAAATAGGACGGATTAGACTACATCTGAGTGCAGGCTGCAAATGCGATTAACTATTTGCAAGTGCAAAAACACCAACATATTCTTTATTTTGCTTACCACTTGATTTTTATCCAGACAAAAGCCTCATAAGGAAAATCTCTGCTAATTTCTCATAGATCGCACCATCTTTAAATGTCTTCTTTAAATGCAACTGCATCGACTTATCTCCCATGATGGTCAGCAGCTCGCGGATTTCCCAGTCTCTCCAGTTAGAACATGTTGCTAGGTCATTAACACCTCTATCCAAGTCCTGCCCAATGCCGTCTTATCGCATTTACATGAAACTGATAGCCCCAATGTGTGTAGAGTTCAAGAGGGGAAATTGGGATGGAAATCAAGCCGGTAAATTACCTCGGTCAGTGTAAATGCAAGGACAATGCCGGGAAAAAGACGGTATAAGACTGGGCCTATTTGGCAGTGAAAAAACGATTTCTGTGTCTGTGTGCGGGATATTTCAAAGCACAGATTTGTCCAGGGCTCATGAGGATTGTTGGTTAACCTCCCCGGCCCGCCAATCTAACAATGGGCCTTGTGGGGTGTCTTCGGACTTCAGACCAGCCAATCGGCTCCGTCCAAGCCAGGCCCTTTTATATCTAGCCGGTGCCTTGGCTTAGATCTGTGCTCTGCTAAGCACATTTTGAAGTTACATTCAATACCACTAATTTAGCTGACACTTTTGTCCAAAGCAAATTACAATAATTGCATTCAACACTGAAGATTAATATAAGTGCAAGGATAATTTGAGTACATAACATTGATCAAATAGGGTTACTGTTTTAAGTGCAATAAAGAATGTTATTTATTATTATTTCATAGGCTAATATGCATATTGTACAGATACGTGTTCAGTCTACTGCAGAAGATGAGTAGGGTATCGGCTTTCCTGATGTCAGTGGGGAGCTCATTCACCATTTTGGAGTCAGGACAGCAAACAATCCAGATTATGTTGAGCGGCAGATAGGGTGTGCCTCTAGTGCTGGAATAACAAGCTGTTTGGCAGTCATGGAGCATGGTAAACAGGCTGGGGTGTAAGGTTTCACTATGTACTGGATGTAGGATGGGCAAGAGCCATTTGCAGTACGGTAGGCAATTGGATTTGAGCAGACACTGGTGGCCTCTGCAGGGTGCAGAGGAGTGGCGTCGTTTGGGAGAACTTGGGTAGTTTCCAAGCCATGCTGCTGCATTTTGAATGAGCTGCAGAGGAAGAATGGTACATGCAGGCAGACCAGCCAGAAGCGAGTTGCAGTAGTCTACATGCGAGATGATAAGAGCCTGACCCAAAACATGCATGGCCTGGCTGTAGAATGGATGTTTCCTCCTGATGTTGTACAGCATGAAAATGTAGGAGGGATCGGTCGCAGCAAAGGATCATTTAGTGCAGGGATGGGCAACTGGCGTCCCGCCAAAAATGTATTTTTATTAGTGTTATTTTTATTTATGGTTCTGCTAAAGGCCGTGATGCAATCACAAATTGCGCTATCACCTATCCCTCTTCTGCCGATCAGGTTTTATGTGTATTTCGGCGTTTGTTGTGCTTTATCGTGTGTTTGGCAAGATTTTATCAACAATAGTGCTATATTTAGCTTGCATTTGGCTCATCATCATGAGCTTATGCTGCGTAAATGGACTTTTCTCTGGACCGGCAACTCCATCGCCACCTACCCGGGCAGGCACGTTTATTTGCAGGACCAGCTGTTGGGGCTGAACCGCGCTCACCTGGAGCCATCGCAGGTATCCCTCCTAACAAACCAGATACCTCCGGAGTTAATCCGTGGTAACAAGCAGAGGCGAACACAGAGGAAAAGAGGGTCTAGAGGAGGGATTTGTAACAGACTGCGTAAAAGAGGCAGCCGACTACTTCCACCTGGTTGATTGATTGATTGAAATTCTTTATTGACACATGTACAAAGGTAAGTGTACAAATGTACATCAGGTCAAAAGGATGACACAAAAAAGCCCATGGGCTTATTTCCATTATGGTCCCTTTGTAGTGTCAGCATGTTGATAGGTGTAATGTGTGTGTTAAATGTAATGTACATTTACAAAGTAAAAAATTACATTCCAATCACACATTCACAATTCATAAAAAATGACATTCCAATCACACATTCACAATTCATAAAATATGACATTCCAATCACACATTCAAAATTCATATCAATATACATTTCATAACAATCTATAAAAGAGACACCGTAATAAATATCCCTATGACTGTCTGCTGCTCAACCATTTCTTTGAGGCTGTTTTAAAACTGACAAGAGAAAAAATTGTCTTCATACTAGCAGGTAACCCATTCCATAAAACTGCAGCTGAATATAAAAAAAGAGCCCTTTCCCATAAAATTTCTGAATCTGAACAACACCAGATCAGTTGCACTTCTCCTTGTGGAGTAGCTATGTATGTTTAGTATCCTAGAGTAGTAATTGCCTGAATATATATATAAATAATATTAATAATTCTATGCACCATACAGTTGTATATAGTTTACTCTATCCTCTACTTTCAACCACTTCAGGCTACTAAAATGAGCAGGAGTGAGATGAGTGAGAGGTTGTAGCTTAAGGATCAGCCTTACTAGTTTATTTTGAGATGTTTGTAACTTCTTTTTGAGGATTTTTGGGAGGTTTGTAAATCATGAAGTGCATGCATAATCAAAGTGGCCTTGTACTAGGGCCCCAGCCAGTATCTCGAGAGCTTTCCTATCAATTAGGTGGGATATTCTAGCCAGAAAATGTATTCTCTGATTTATTTTGGAAATAACCTTCACAGCCATACCCTCCCCGGTTAATTTATTGTCCAGAATGTAACCTTAGTATGTCAGTTTGTTTGGCTGTGATCTCAGAATCACCCACTACCACCTTGAATCCAGGGGGGTATACCACGGACCTCGCTGAACATACCCAGGCTTTCTTGGGAAAACCTGGCTCGACAGAGCCGCAACTCGCAATCAGAGTTAAATTATACCACGACGCTCACTTTAGATTCAATTAGTTGAACCAGGTTTTCCGCTTTAGGTTCAATGCGCGTTAACATAAAAGGGGTGTTTCTCGCGTCATTTGACTCACCCTTATGCAAAATAAATCGCGCGAGAGCGGTGTATTTCATCCAAGGCGAGCAGTGTGTTATTATGAACTCCTATGAGGAATTCGAAGTTCAAATCACAGCCAAGGGGATCACGGTTGCCCATAATATGGCTAGGGTGGCGTGCTGGCAAAAAATAGCCTACCGTGTTAATTCGTAAGTGAAAAGATTCTGCATATTGTCTAAAAAATATTATGTATCATCATCCCTTTTACCCCCATATATATGTGGGGCCCCATGTTTGCTCCTACGAACATGGGGCCAAGTCAAAAATAAATCTAAAAATATTATTCAATGTGGTAAGTTGTAAGCATCCATTTGAATAATTTCAGGTGAATCTAGCCTATGATTTGGTTTTCCGACAATGGAGGTGATTTTTCTTAACAATTCTCACAGCTATAATATGAACTTGTAGAATAAAAAATGCCTAGGCCTAATTGTGTCACTGACATAGCGGTTATACAAGGGATAATGGACAACACGGCACTTGACTATAGGTTAATGTACGTTGAACCTTCGAACTTGAAACACAGACACACTGCGCAACACTAGCCGCGTTTACAATGCACATCTGATCCGCATAGATTTCTATGCGGAATAGATCTGTTCCTAAAATGTGATCCCCTACTGTATACATGGCAGTAACAAAAGTGTCCGTTATGTCTCTCGCGCACACCTGACACATCTCTAGACCGGCGGCGACATAATGGACGTCTTATCACTATTTGGCATTGTGAATTTGATTTTAATGAAAGCACAGCAGGAGAGAGCTTTTCTTTGCCTGCTCCTTCAATTAAGAAGGAGGACAGTACAGCTACGTCCGATCTTTATATTCACCACCACCTCCGCCGCAAACAAGAGGAATTTGAATGTGGTCCGCAGCCAAGACTGGTGGTAGAGAGTGGTCTCTCTAAGTTAAGAAGTATTTTAACGTTCAGCCTGCAAAAGTACTAGTAGTAGCCTACTTATTTACAGTTATCTCGGACGCGCGCGGACACTACGATACGCGCACACGTCATTAATAAACACCCATGTCCCATCGCTTAGCAACCGCACACGCTTACCGGACTACTTACGAACAAAGACGTGAATCAGGCAATAAATCCACTTTCCTTGACAGCGGTCAAGTTCGGTGTGCATAAAAGTACCAACGGAGCTCAGTGGACCAATTGCGAACTACTGCAGCTGCTCTAAGTTAAACCCCAATCTGTTCGGAATAAGTGTATACATGTCGATTAAAACGGACACCACCACTTCTATTCGGCATAGAATTCTATGCCGAACAGATAATTGTATTCCGAATGAGGCGTATATATGATCGTTTTCTATTCCGCATAGAAATCTATGCGGATCAGATGTCCATGTAAACGCGGCTAGTAACTGCACGGCGATAGAAGTAGCCGATCTCCGGGTAGACTAAGCTGAAAAGCTGCTCCCGACCAGGTTTGGTTGCGAGCGTAAGTCACCATGGTGATACAGCGAAGCTTAAAGAGATCGACTTTCGTGGTACAGCTACCCAGGCTTTCAGCTCAACATACCTTGCTAACCCTCTAATCGAGCTTCGTAGTACAGGCCCCAGGTGACTTCCTCAATTTTGAATTTGATCCAAAGAATATTGATTCAGTTTTACCTAAATGGAGGGACAGCTTGTTTTCAGACAGCCATGTACTGACCTTCTGAAGTTCTGAACTTAGTGAGAGACTAAGAGGGCTGAATCATCTGCATAAAGATAGAGGTTGCAGGTACAAGCTGTCTCCATGTCATTGATATAAAGCAGAAAAAATAGAGGCCCTAGGATGCTTCCTTGGGGGACACCACATGACAGTGGAAGTGGATTTGATATAATCCCATTTACATCCACTACTTGTTCTCTGCCTTCCAAATAGGACTGAATCCACTGAAGTGATGTATTATTGAAACCCAAGGCCCTGAGTTTAGCTAACAGAATAGTGTGGTTAACTGTGTCAAAAGCTTTTTGAAGATCTAACATAACCATACCACAATATTTTCCTTCATTCACTTCTTCCTTGATGTGATCCATCAAATAAAGCAGACAAGAGTGTGCCTTTATAAAACCAGATTCAAATTTATAAAGGAGATTGTGTGAGGATAAGTAGTTTTCTATCTGCTCATAAACAACCCTTTCTATTATTTTTGAGAGGCAACATAGTATGGATACAGGGCGATAGTTTCCCTGCTCTAATTTACTTCCTTTTTTGTATAAGGGAGTTACCATCGCCCTTTTAAATTCGTTTGGAAATGTGCTTTGTTTAATGGACAAATTGGTTAGATGGGTTATGCATGGAGCAATAACTTCTGCAGCATCTTGAATGAACCTTGTGGGAATATTATCCAAACCTTTTGCTTTGTTTGGATTTAGACTGTTAAGCTTTTGAAAAATTGAATCATTGGATACTTTCATCAGAGAAAATGTGTCTGCCTGGACTCCCTTCTGCAGATAAAACTGTTGTACATGATTGTCACCATAGAGCCCTGCCTGGTTGGGCAACTTTTTTTTTTTTTTTTTCGTGTGTTGACGATGGTTGTAAAAATTATTTTAACTGTTTGCCACCGTTAATTTATCAGATATAACTGTGCCTTCAATATCTAGATTGAGGTTAAAAGATTTAGTCTTGACTGTTTTGCTGTACCCTAAAAGCTTCAAGGTCTTCCTTGGGTCATTCCTATTTTCTGCTATTTGGCTTGGCTTTCCTTATCAATCGGTGTACCTCATTCCTTTGTTTTTTATACTCCATGAACAAATTCTCATCTTTACTCTTCCTAGACAAATTAAAAAGACCATTTATTTTCTTAATGGCTTTTAAAATGTCAGCATTTGTCAGTTCGGATTCGGACTATCGGCTGACAAGTCTGTTCTGTTTTACAGAGACATGGCTATCAGACGATGTGGATTTTAATCATCCGCTTTAATGTCATACGCTTCGACAGGGTTGTACAGAGAACACAGAAGTCGATTGGGGGCGGGCTCTGTATAGCTGTCAACAACAACTGGGCAAATTCACTGTCAGAGAGACTCAGAGCTGCAAGCACTAAGAACTCATGACTCTTTAGAACGCAGTATTTACCTTGAGAATTCTCCCAGATAATTTTAGTATATGTACCTGGACCTGATTTTTGGCTGGTGAACAAATAGTAGACAGCTACTCCAGCACTGTAGGTCAAACTGTTGATCCACCAGTATTTCTACTAGGGGATTTTAACAAATGCAACATCAACACACATCTAGCCAACCTTGAGCAATATGTTTACAGTCCCCACTAGAATGCACAAATACTGGATTTATGCTATGGTAACATTCAAAATGCATACATTTCAAAAGCACTTCCTCCTATTGGTCATTCTGACCAAAGTTATTTTGTTGCTGCCAAAGTACAGGTCACAGCTTGAAAGGGGAGTACCAGTTTAAAAAACAATTCATGTTTGGAATGAGGAGACCTCTGAAACATTGAGGGGATGTTCTGAATTGACAGATTGGGACTTGTTCCTAAATGATTCTTGGGATGATCACACCCCCACACAAGGATTTTTTTTATGGACTTTTCCTCTGCTTTTAATACTGTCCACATATTCACACTGCTGCATTTCCTAGTGGAGCTACAGGTCCACCCTACACTGATTTTATGGATTAAAAGCTTTTACAGGACAGGCCACAACAATTGCATGTGAATGGTTTTAAATCGAGCAAACTGGTTTTAAATACTGGTGTCCCCCAAGGTTGGGTTTTATCCCCCGTTCTCTTCTCTGTCTACACCAACAACATTTCCTACAGTGGAGAATGAATGACTCTTTTAAAGTATGCAGACGACATGGCCTTATTAGCCCATTTGACAGACAGCCAGTTGAACAAGTTGACGTTTTTAAATACCTTGGGACAGAGAGTTCTTAACGTCAGCAAGGGCATTTTAACTGTGGTTTACCGTTTTGAATTTCATTCATTGAATCCATAGTCACTTTCAATATCTCAGCCTGGCACAACACCTTCACCGACAAGCACTAAACAAAACTTGCCCGGATAGTAAATAAGGCCAGAAAATAATTGGCTCTCCCCAAACCCCCTTAACAGAACTGTACACCCGGTCAGTGTTCAGGAAAGCCAATACAATTACACAGGACCCCCCCAAACCCTCCACCAATCCTTTGAGTTACTGCCATCAGGTTGACGCTACAGGGTCCCGTTGGCACGAAAATACGTATTTTATCCCCACTGCCATCACCACAATGAACAGTCACAAATAGGCAACATATCTCGCTCCATTCAGTCATCCCTTTGCACTGCTTGCATTATTTTGCATTAATCTATTGCCATTGTTTTTGACTGTCTGTCTTTTTCTGATTTTCGGTCAGTTGTGACAGACAATACATATTTTTTTATCTTATCTTATGTTTGTGAGCCCTCTGCACTGAGACAAATACTAATGTACTAATCCATCAATCACTGTGCTTGTTTCTTTTAAATCTTATTGTATTTGTCGTTTAACAAGAGTACAGGCATGTCAAAAATGAATTTGGGAATGGAAAATATGAAATGTATGTATGTTGGTTGAATTAACATACAGACATATATATATATATATATATATATATGTATATTTATTTATATATCCAAATATTTTATTCTTATTTAGAATTATTTTCTAGCTTCTCTCATATGCGATTGGTTGAAATTCACGGTCATGTGACCCTCTGATGGTGATGATGAAAAATGTTGGCCCTCTTTATCAGGAAAATTGTCCATCCCTGATTTAGTGTCTCACCCAGGTTCCTTGCTTTCCGAGTCACAGGCACCACAAAGTTGTCATTATTGATGGAAAGGTCTTTTGTGATCACATTTTCTAGAGTAATTGGGGATTGGGAGCTCAAGAGCAGCCAACAATGTAGACATTTCCGAGGTCAGGTGAGATTCTGAGAGGAGAATGTTTTTGATTGTACAATAAATACACAAATATGGATGTGATCAGTTTGCCATTGTATGAACCAGCAAGCTACAAACATGTTTCTATGGCAATACACTTGAACAACACACACACACACACACACACACACACACACACACACACACACACACACACACACACACATGATAGTATTTAATAGTATTAGTATTTTGAAGTAGACAAATAAGTGCACCATTACTACAGTTTGATTCAGTTTTCAAAATGCTTCCCCATTTCCTGTAGACCTAGTCGATCATGGCCTCTATAGCCTCTATCGTGTAGGAAAATAGCTGGAGAGTGGTTACCACAAGCTGGTAAAAGAAATGCTAAATGTTAAATAGGCAGTTATTCATTATACTACATGACAAAAGTCTATATTGATTTCCTTTTGAATACAACATTATGGCAGCTTCTTCCATGTCTTGGTGGACTATGTTTTCTATGATCTCCAACATAGCAAAGCTATGCTATTTTTCACTGTTACTAAAATAATAGTGTAATGTAGAAAAGCTAGACTCCACCAACTGGGCTGTGAACCTTCTACTCTACTCCAAACTAATGTCTTGTTCTTTTGGTGTCGTCAAAGGGACTTTTGGGAGGCCTTAGTGTACCCTCTTAGTCTTTTGGATTTGATGTTGGCTAACCCCAAGGAGAAGCTCTTTAAGGGCAGCTGTTAATGATGAGGACTGTGTCCGAGAAAGATGGTAGAACATGGTGTGAGGCGAATTTGATATACATCACTCTTTATAACGCTCAGACTCATTGACGCATACTTTTAACTATTACTTAAATTATCACCTCCCCTTCCTTCAGATAAGGGTTCACTTACATTTTAAGGGTGTCTCAATTCCTGTTACAACTGCTTGAACACTGCTACTTCTTATAACTGCACAACCGGTTCATACTAGTTGGTAATAATCAACTTACGGGTCTTCAAACAAGAAGAGTACATATGATATGTGCACTTGTCCTAAATTCAGCTGAGTAGCTCAATATTTCAATATTGGGGATATATATATGGCATGTTCACATTGGCAGCCAGAGTCATTGCTCTCTCTTCTTTGTTACTTTCTTTTCCAGAAACCTGTTGGATAAAGACACATTCTCTAAATCAGACCCTTGTGAGTATGTTTTTATTTTACGTAGCTTTGACGTGCTTCTTTTGCACATCCACCTCTTTAGTATTCTTTTTGTGCTTTGTGCTGAATGTCTACTGTGCACCCCTTGGGATGGAGACGGGAGTGTGTGTGTGTGTGTGTGTGTGTGTGTGTGTGTGTGTGTGTGTGTGTGTGTGTGTGTGTGTGTGTGTGTGTGTGTGTGTGGCTCAGAGCGTCTGGTCTGTTTGTTCTGTGGGCCAGTGCTAATGCACTCATATTGATCATCCATTTTGGATTCTACCGGCTCCTCTCTGCTGGGCATTCTCACTAAACCATCACCTGTTGGTTCTTTCTTTCTTTTATTCCCTCCCAGTGTGTGTGCTCTACACCCAAGGAGTGGAAACTAAGCAATGGAGAGAGGTGAGGTTAAAAATTTTGTTCTACATTCTGTACATATTCACTAGGATAAAAATGATGTATTTTTTGTCGTTTATTTTGCTTTTGTCTACACAAAAATGTAGTCATTCTGAAATGACCTTCTCGTCTCAACCTCTTATCAATGACACCACCGCTAGACGCATGCACTAATGACCTCACAAGAAATTCTCATACACAATTTCACAATATGGGCTTGATAAACATCAATGTATATTGTAGTTATGGGTTGTTGGGTAAATCTGGTGTAGTGGCAGTATACAAAGTCAAGTCTCTATTCATGCAAAAAACCTGCACCAGAGGTCAACTAGTCCATTGTCTAGTTCTATTTTTTTTCTGTTATATGCATAATAGATGTATAATGAAGGTTATAAATGCATTGCATGTTTTATTATACAGTGTGGCTTAAAGGTATGTTACTGTTTTTGAATCCTTGACTTATTCCTTTTTTTCGGTTTTATACAATATTATTGAATGTTAAAAAATAATTGACTATTGTGTACATTTTTACATGAATTGCTTGCATATCAGTGAGACAATGTCCACGTGAATAAGTAGCCATCTGTCTTGTTAAGTATGCAATGTATTCTCAACTTTGAACGAAAGATGTATATTAAGTCCTTCGGTGCCAATAGGCAATACCCATGCTTGCCATGTTTGTCCCCCCTCCAAAAAAGATGAACACAATGCTAGCTTTATGAAGGAGAAAGCGACCTCTGTGTGTGTGTGTGTGTGTGTGTGTGTGTGTGTGTGTGTGTGTGTGTGTGTGTGTGTGTGTGTGTGTGTATCTTGTCGCTCTATGCACTTCTGCTGAAAAAAGTATGATCTAGTCGCATCATTCCTACCTCATTAATCCCCAGGCCTCATGAAGGTGTCTGGTGTCTGGTTTGTACTCCAGCTATTTGTGTCTATGGGTGGTGTGTGTAGGTGCATGTAGTGACAGTGGCACGGCTAGATTCACCATGCAGGGCTATCATAACGACCAGCAACTCCAGCCAGGAGATCTCTAATGAACTTTGCTGCTTGGTATTTTCTATCTACTCAGCGGGGAAATCACATTAGCCAGCTCACCCCCCACCCACCCACCTAACCACCACCCAAATTCACTCTGCTAACACAGCTTGGAACAGGCTCATCAACACCTCTGGATCCCCCGCACAGAGCCCACGTGTCCTCTTCAGAAAATGTACACAGGTGTCTGTGGTAACGCTCGGCTCTTGTGCAGTTGTCCATTTTAAAATGTGTCCAAAATTGGGAAATCTTGACATCGCTTCGATACAAGGTTTAAAGTTTAAAAGCTTGATTTATTATGAAGTGTAGAAAAAATATTATGGATAACATGTGTTGTATTCAAGATCCACACTAATGCATTATTAATCATCGTATTATTTTATCACAATTTATCACTTTACAAAATCCAAGAACGTAAATCTGCCATTTTTTATTGGGATAATCAGGCAGAAATCACGCTCACGGAAAGGTTTATTTATTAAAGCTGTATAAACTTTTTTAAAGGTATCTCATGTCATTCTAATTTAATAACCGCATGTAACATAACGTTTACTCGCTAACGCCTCGTTTCCACATACGTACATTCTCGTATGCGATCCAACCGTCTCCGACCGAAAGGCCATTCATTCCTATGTGATTCTCCGTAATGTCAGTTTTTCCTCCGTTTTTCCTCCCCTCCGTACAATTTCTGTCCGGTATGTCCGTAATATACGTTCACATTTTTTTACTTTCGCCGTCGTTTTACAGAGATACCGTATGAAAGTTTTTATGTTTTTCACAAAACATGTAAGTACCTGGCAGGCCAAACTCCTCACCGATCTCTTTCAAAGTCTGGTTGGTTTTGTTTTTATCTCTGTATATGTCGATCCTCATGTTCCAAAGTACCGGTCTCCTATAAACGGCCATTATCATACGCTCCCCCATCTTTTGTCCGTAAATAAATTCATGTCCGTACGTAAAACACTAGCGACTCCTTCCGTAGATTTACGGAAGCACGGATACGAAAAACATACGTATGTGGAAACGAGGCGTAAGAATTTGGGTTAACCCAAATAACCCGGCTTTTTGTCATAACCCGGCTCAAAGGCGATGACAAAAACGGGAGAGACGGTGCATTTACCAATATAAAATAAAGGTTTATTTCCGTACAAAACATAACTAAACAAAACCGCCAACGAAAACCCCAAAAGGTGTGGACGCCTGCAAGGAGCCAAGGAGTAGCGCCACCGACAGGCAATCAGCTGCTCTTTTATTCGGCTGGAGCACCGGCCCCAGGTGCTCCAGATCCAGCTGATGTCATCAGCTGATCACCTTAATGAGGATAGGTAGTCAATAAGTAGGCGGGGTCGTCACACTTACAATAAGGTGAGTCGCCGACCCAAACAGCTACAACTTATGTAACGTGAGGAACCCCAGCACTGTTATCCGTGGTCTAAACAACCCTCTAAATAAATACTTTATGAGCATGTTCAATGTAAGATAAGATAAGATGACAACTTTTTTAATGTAATTGTAACTGTATAACCTTAACATTACAGCTAACCTTAACATTACAGTGTTTCCCAAATAATAATATTCTACTTGCGGTGGTAGCTGGAAAAGTGTTTTTGATAGATATTCATGCTCTGTATTACATTGATGTGAAACGGACCAAGACTTGACCACTGTTATGAGTAGCGTGTCTAGTGGTGTGTATCACTGCTGCCTACCCAGAGGATCAGGCAGCAGTGATCCTCTCTATTGAGCCATATTGGTAAATGGTCAATATTCCTGCACAATAGGCGGATTACAAAGAACCCCTCTCCAAACAATAGCATATCTAAAATGCAATTAAACTGGAGACATCTCAGTGAATTCGGCTAGCCGTCTTCTCTGCAGGGAAAAGCCAATAACAATCCATTCTCCTGCACATGATGAGGTTTGATTCAGAGTGTGTGCGCAGACGAGGGTCTATGCCGTCATATCAATGCCACATTTGTAAGTAGAAATGACTGCGCGCTCGCACAACTAAACAAATCCGTCCGCACAAATGATTATTTCAGGCACTTTTACTACACTCCCGGGCCGTATTTGAGTTTCCACTCCCAAGTTTAAACGCACGAGCTGTGCTGTGCTGAGCTGCGCCCGGCTTTTGTGGCGTTTTCGGCCCGGCTCAGCACGGTTTATCCCAGCACGGCTGTTAATAAATATTGGATACCCACATAGAGTTATGGAGAGGGTCTCCGACAGAGTCTCCATCGAGCGTCGACAGAGAGGTCATTCCGTGTCTACGAACAGCACTTTACGCAGTAGTATAAACCAGCCTTTACTGTGACGTAGAACTGTGCATTTAGGGACACAATGGCCAATCACATTCAGGGATAGAATGGCTGGCACTGCCCACTTACTCCCCAAGGCCAAATTTCTTGAAACAATTAGGATAATATTAGTGCACAACTCAACAAAATATATAAAATACGTCTAGTTTGTTTTAGATATTTTAATGTTGAATTGTTACATATTATAACTTTAACATAGCTGTGAACCAAAACATTTTAAAATTTGAGTGTTTGTACTCACAAAATAAGCAAATTTCTGTTTCCTCAGTTAGCCCTCATATGAATTCAGCATGTTGAAAACGGTGGGTGATTTACTTTCTGAAAAATACAGATTGCAAATGTCGCCACTCATTTCCACATCAAATTGGGATAAAGAGCTGTTTTCAAATGTCCCAGACAGTTCACGGTGGTCCATGCTACTGATGTATATCTGTCACATACAGACCTCTAGTCAGCACGCTACTGATAACGCACATTTGTGTTATTTGGGCAGTACAATTCAACCGTGAATCACCAAAAATGCTAAATTAGGAGTGGAGTAAATAACCACCCTCCTCCCCTATAGCTAAGCAGATGGTTAAAAAGGTAGAACACAAACAGCTGGTAGATGGAGGGTATTTATGGGAAATGGAAAGTGTGACAAAATAGATTATTTAATTGGCTGCTTGAGGTGCTAAAATACGCTTTTCCAACATGGCCCTGTAAAATAAACATTGGCCCTGACACATGTCACCTCTACCTCGCTGGCTATGCATGGCAACGAATCAGTCCCCCTCTGTACAGATTAACAAGGCGTAGGATCCCTACCCACACCCCTGTTGGATGGGCCATCTGTCATTCAGTGAAGAGCTGATCTATTAAATCACCCCTGACGTAGACCCTGAACCGTCCTACGACTAGCGTGCTTCCATGGCGCTCACATTAGCCCTGAGGTGGATCTGTTCTTTTCGCTGAAGCCTAACTGACCCTGCACTATCATTAAAAGCTACACCATATTTAGGACCATTTCCATTTTCTTTGTAAGAAAACACTGAACAGTGCGCTATATCAGTATTTATATGAAAAAATTGAAGTGAAAAAATGAAGGGGGTCGCCGGCCCTCCGCTGAGCGTCGGGGCCGGACAACGCCCCTTAACAGTGGTATAATGAGCACATACCACAGCCTGTCGTGATCTATTGCTTACATATATGGTAGGTATAAATGGCAAGCAATTAGGTTTTCTTCCTATGCTTCTCTTTTCTGGAATAAGTGTTTATAGGACATTGAAATCCCATTTATTGATGCTTTTTCTCGCGTTTCCCCTGGTTTAAACCTGCGTGTGTGTACATTATAACACCGGCCACCAGGGAAACAGTCTTTCTGTGGAAACTCTGTCCCTCTGCAGCAGCAGGACGCTTAACAGCCTGCATAGTATGCATATTGCATAACCCATATGCAAGGGGGGGAGTTATTAATACTTAATGAATGCAATAAAACTCTAATAAATAAAGTTTGGGGGTGAAGACTCACTGAAGCATCCGTTTGAACAATTGTTACACATTAACTGAACTTCCCTGTGTTTGGTTTAGTCTGCAAGAGTGAGCTGATTGGAAAGCGATTAGCCTAGCTGCAGCCTGCTAGCACCCACAGTAGATACTTTAGTCATGGATGCATGTGCCTGAATTATTCAACACAAAGAGATATATGTTGGTAAAAAAATGAAGACGCCGCCCCTGAAGTCACGCTGCAGGAGCCGGTGAACCGGTTTTAGAAACCCGACTGGTTCACGCATCACTCCCTTTAAAATCCATAATGGGAGAAGTTGGGGTTGAAGGGCCCTGTGTGGGATATATGTGTGTTGATGCTGATGAGTCGTGCTGATGAGGATGTGTGTCCTCTGCTCCCCATGGTACATTGGGAGCGGTGTGTGTTATGGGAGCTCTGTGTAGTCACTCTGGATAAAGCAGGGCGGTGGGACGATTGCCCGGTGTTCTTTTTCTTCCTACTGGTTGGGATGAGTGGGAGTGAGAATCCCCACTAATTAGAACGCTTTCATCATCACCTTTCTCCTCCTGCTAGACACTCCGCGCCCTCCCACTGGCCTCCCCGTCTTCTTCATCTCCCTACGCGCTAATACACCTCTTCCTCTGAAAACTTGCTCTCTTCCTTTGCTTTTCATTCCCCCCCCCCCCTTCCACCCACTTCCTACTTGCTTGCTTACTTGCTCTATTGCTCTCTGTCCCCTCATACTATCCCTCTAAATTTTTCTGTTTCATCCTCTCTTCCTTCTTTCCCTTCTACTTTTCTTCACCGGGCTGGAAAGGGTGATATAATCCCTGTTTGGTAAATTAGAGTATAAGGTAAAGGATTCTCTCTCTCTCTCTCTCTCTCTCTCTCTCTCTCTCTCTCTCTCTCTCTCTCTCTCTCTCTCTCTCTCATCCCCAACTGTTTCACATTACACTGGCGTATAACGACACAGTTGACATCGCCGTGTGCAACAAAGACCGAAGCAAGATCACTGCAGGCAGCCATTCTTGTGTTGCCTCCCACCATTTGAATACCTTCCTGGTGTTTATTTTATTGTTTATTTCAATAGTAATTTGTTTATTTTCTGTCTGTAATCTCATTCTAGCATTATCTCTGCCTCTGTTTCCTCTCATATTTTGTAGTTTGGCCGGACCGAGGTGATAGACAACACCCTGAACCCAGACTTTGTCCGGAAGTATATCTTGGACTACTTCTTTGAGGAGAAGCAGAATCTTCGCTTCGACTTGTGAGTGGTTTGTCTTCAGTCACCCGTTGACACTGCTCGTAATGCTGCTCAACTGTCAGCTATTGAGAAGCCTCTCTCCTGAAATCCATCAAAACATTTAGGATCCAGATTTGACTTCCCATATGCAAAGGGATTCAAAAGATTAAAATTGAGTTTAAGTTTAAAGTTTGAGTTTAAGTTTTTGTTTAAAAGTGGTCCCAATTTGCCTGGCTGTGCTTATCCAACATGTGGATGCTTTAATTGTTGTCTTAAATAACACACAGTGTAGTCCTTTGGACCCACATGAGGCATATGTCAAAACCTCACATTGAATGAAATGATCCCAAACATATTCTGTTTCTCTATGACAGTATATTTCCATATATACATAAATGTGTAATCTAGGCTACATAATACATATAAATAATAGTGATTTTAGAGCTCAACATAATTCTCTCATGTGAAGGGCCGGCCTTTATGATCTTTACCTACATTGTTTTTAAGTGAGTCTGATTAATCTCTGGACTGAAAGGATCGTTTCATCACGTTTAATCTCCAACCCATATTCTGCATTTCCTTTCCTTTCATCTGCTTACATTCACATGCAAATCGCAACCAGAATCATTACTCTCTTTTAAGGAAGAAAGGAAGAGAGTCTTGTAGCAGAGAAATAGCCTACTGTTACCCAGGGGGTGCATATATTGGAAACGACTGACACAAATGTTTGCACATATGCTACGCTAACTATAACAATTTTTAGTGGTTTTTTTCTCCTTTTTTCAAAGGTACAAATGTATTTTTTTTCTTTCAGGTATGATGTTGACTCCAAAAGTCCTGACTTGTCCAAACATGTGAGTATTTTTCCGATATCAGACCACAGATAAACAGAGATTGGCCAATCCTTTACCTTTATGAAGACAGAATTTTCATAATGATCACAATTATCGTAAAGTTCCCCCATTATTGTAATTCCTTCAATATTGTAAAGTAAGAAATAGATGGTCTAAAATTGGTCAAATTATGTTTATTAACGGTTGTTCGGCTTTGAAACAGTAATTAGAGCATGCACACTGCATGCTGTGGACATGATGGAAACATGCAAACTTTGGTGAGGAAGCATCTAAATACAAGCTAATAAGTGCGGGTCATGAGATTCTGTCTGATTATACAATGTCTTTATTTCAGTTTAACATAGTTTATCCATCTTTATATTGTTTTTTGTTGACCCACTTTCTTATTACCGGTATCATAAGAATAATCAACCTTCTCTAGTTTGTAGATGATGATATGCTTTTAACCAGTAGTTTCCAGGACCAAAATTAGTACAATTAAAGCCTAATTAGTGAAGTCACTCTTGATTTTCATAAAGATTGGATGAAGTCAAGATGGAAGCTATAACGTCAAAAGCATTGCAAGGAGCTTCTTTTCTTTCCAGAAGATAATCTGTTACAGAGATTATTGTGGGTATTTGGATACCAAAAGTTTGCATTTTACCATGGATTACTTTCATTTTGTGCATGTTCCCTGCTTTGGTTTTTAATGTGGCTTTTAGTGTAAAGCATGTGGCCTTGTGCTGTTGAATTGCTCATTTGCACAGCATTAGCAGTTCTAGGTATTGTACAGTGTTGTGTTCCTTGTATATGATGTATTCTGCTGTTGTTATTGATGTTGTCGCTTCCTGCCCAACTCTCCCGGAAGCCCTCGGAGCTCGACGTACGTTCCAGCCTTTTCTCTCACTTTTCATCTAGCGCAGGGTGGATGTCTCTTTCCCCAGAATTTACCATCCCTCTCCCTTGAATGTGTAAACCCCAAAAATGTAGATTGCATCACTCAGTACACATAGAATCCATGTTGATCTAGCCTGTTTGATGATCACAGAGTCATCTCCCTTAATGTTTAACTGATGTCAGATAACTTTTTGGCAATAAGCCCCACTGCCAGCAGTGATGGCTTAGATTGGAGTTATAACTTTAGATAGATAGTGTTAAGGATGCCAGAGAGAATCCTGTTTAAAAAAAAAGATTTAACTTGCATAGCTCAATCAAAACAATTAATAGTAACTCAGTTCCTCAACCAAAGGAAATCTGTAGGCAACCTTTCAATGGAGCCCGGTGAAGTTTGTCCGTACATTTGACTATGACACTGACGGATTCTTTGATTCAAGGAGTAGTTCTTGATTGCATAGGATTTGGCTGTCTGCCTTAAAATAAAGTGACACTAAATTATTTAATGGCTACTGACTCTCGAGGCTCTTTTTTAGTTTCCCTCAATCAATGCTGCAAATGGACCAATAGAAAAATGCCCAGAAATTGCCGCAACCTACCCGAGGCACACACTGGAAAAATGCCCATTCTCTCTCTAGAAGCTCCAAACATGAACCTTGAATGTGTAACGTACGTGGTAATCTCTTGGTTATCGTAAGGTAATGAGCCTGGGGAAAGAGATGATTACCGCTAAGACCTTGTTCAATTACCCCTCAGAAGGGGCATCCCCTTCCATCCCCCCCCCCCATTTATTTTTGGCATTATAACTACAGTCTCCCTTCACCTGTGGGTCCCACAGAGTCCTTTGAACTCTTACGATTCCTGTTACATCTGTCCTATAAGTCTTTCTGTTGCGGAATCCAAACATTTGATTTCCCTGTGCTCTACTTGTGCTTATTTTGTGGTCTTTGTCTTTCTCTCCCTCTCTTTATGCCTGGCTCACTTTATTTCCATCTTTCAGGATTTTTTAGGTCAGGCATTCTGCACTCTAGGAGAGATTGTTGGATCGCCAGCTAGCCGACTGGAGAAGTCTTTGGGGTGAGTTTAATACAATTTATGACGCAATGAATAGTTTTAAGTAAATTGATTAGCTTTTTGCCAACATTGAACGGCATGGTGTTGTTTTGAGTCCGTCAGGTCTATCCAGATGTATACATGAGCTTTCCATCAAAAACTGCACTTTTGGTTTAGTAACAAACATTTTTTTCACAAGTTCAGTTTAAAAAACACAGGAGTTAGAACATAATTAAGATGGAGGAATCACTTTGTGTAAAAGCTTAAAACAAAGTTGGCACAATTCATTCAAGAAGGCGCGGTGTGAGATGCAAAGTATCCTAGGTATATTAATAAATAGTTTGTACCACAAGCAGCCGTCGGAGGAATGAATCAAGAACTGTTTATAGATATATAAACTAATGATTGCAATAACGTCAAAGCAGTACCAGACCTCAGAAATGACCCTGGGACAAAAATATGTTTATTTCTTTCTCACACAGAGCTAAACGGCCAGTAACAACAAACAGGGATAAACACACTCAGATCGAATTAATAATTATCCCCTTATTCTTGAGTGTGCAATTGAGTGCCACTTGAGAATGTCATTAATAGATTATATGTTTCCTAGTTTTATATATCTTTTTATCCATACAAAATTGGGTCCATACTTACCATCTAGTCCATAAAAAGGAATTAAACCCCTCCCAACTGTAAAAAGAGTGAAGAGATACACCTTTGAACTCCCTCAATAAACCTCCAAATCAACGCCCCTGCGCGTGATGTGCTGTGACGGTGCGGGGGCGCGACCCACTTTAGCAATGTACTGGGGGGGGGGATGAGTCAACTGCTGTTGACTTGAGTGAGTGGGGGGATGGGGGGGATTCAACATGAGGGAGATTCAGAAATACAAGCACATCTCAACAGGAAAAATGTGGGACAAAGAAAGGATAGATCCGAAGGAAGACGCCAGCGAGCAAGAGATAATCCTAAATCACGAAGTAAAGAGGCAAAACTGAAGGCAAATGATCAGAGTCACTGCTCTTCTCTTTTCGTACGAGGTGCTGCGTTAGGAAGCATGAGGCAATCATGGGGCATCAGTTAATCTGTCATGGTCCATCTTTATCCTCCTTGCTTGCCTGAAAGCAGGTGATGCCGTCTTTAAGTTGCATTCGGGAGAAGATTTAGGTGTAAAGCACTCTTCAAATTTTTTTAAGATGACATGAAAGAGGAAAATGATTCAGAAAACATAGAGGTATGAGACAGGATATGTCACTACCCGCCATACATCAAATGAGCTGGGACAATTTTTGATTAAACTCTGCTCCAAGTCGTTCCTTATTTAAGCAGAGACATAAAAATGATATTACTTTTACAGTTTGTTGCCATGTGGGCCTGCATATGGTAGAATGTTAAAGATTAACTATTTTTTCAAAACCGTAAGTCTAATAGAGTCTCCTCTACCTAATTCTTTCTTTAATGGCGAGTTGTCGTCCAAAATGAGTGCTGACTTAATTATGAGGCTTCAATTGTGTTGTTCGTGATCCGTAAACAAGAAAGGGGAGAAAGGAAGACACACACACACACACACACACAGGCCTACCGTCACACAAGGCGTTTGTTTCATCTCAACATCAAACACACATGGTTGTCTATTGAATGCTGGCGGTTGCTTACACTCACATGTTTTATTCAGAGGTTGATTCTGAGTCTATTCAACCTATTTGAGGCACATGCTCCCATTTCATTGGTTAATGTGCAGGAAGGATGGGTATTTAGGTTAAGAAAGTATGTTGGAGTGTAGTATTTGAATTATTAACCACATCATTCATTTTTGTATTGGCTCGTCTTTGGTACAGCTATTGGCATTTCCTGTTACTGAGTTTATCTGCTAATTCAGCTTCAGATATTTACTGTGTGTGTGTGTGTGTGTGTGTGTGTGTGTGTGTGTGTGTGTGTGTGTGTGTGTGTGTGTGTGTGTGTGTGTGTGTGTGTGTGTGGTAGAACATACTCATACACTGTATCATATCAACATGCAGGAACCAATTTGCAGCACTTCATGAATATAATGTATGCAAAGGAATGCTTTGCATACATTTCCACCACCACCACCACCACAAAAAAAAATGCATGACAACACAGGGCAAACTGGCCGAGCGTTGGCAGGGTGCTGATAGGATGGGAGGACATGGACTGAATGAATGATTACAGCCTTGTTTTTCGTCTTCATTTAAAGCAGTCCATTCATTTGTGAACAATCTCATGCATGGCCGTATCTGTTTGCGTTTCTATTTACTCGGAAAAATATGTGATTTTTTAGACCCGTTTGTTTCTTGTTTTAAATGTAGCAATTCATCATGCAGTTTTCTCCTTGCGCTGCCGACCAGAAAACTTTTCAAATTACAGATAGATTAATTTGTTAAAGCGTTTAACAAATCAAGTCACCCTATTTAGTGTCCCGTTTAATGTTCTTCAGGTAAGGGCTGTATTTATCTTGGATCCAGCCGTCCTACAACGGTACAGCAGGATGTCTGGGGGTAGGGCTGTAGTAGCCTTGGATCCAGCAGGACGTCTGGGAGTCAGTGGACAGAGCCTGGGCCGGAAAGCCAAACCTTAAAGGGGCGGAGTTAGGTCTTGTTTCCTGTTGAGTGAAAGGAGATATTCTTCCATAGCTTCATTTAAGTGAGTGGATGCAGCTCCCCAGTAAACTATATATAATAATAGTATTATATAGTAACATATATAGTATTATAATAGAATATTATAGTGGCCAGTCGACAGAACGTTGACCTTTACAGACACTTTTTCCAAAAAACGTCATTGTCCGGACAAGATGTTTAAGATTGTCTCCCCACAGCGAGAAGTTGACTAGTGCTGGCTGAGTTTGTGTTACCGATAAGCCAATGATGTGCTTACAGATCCACGCCTCGAACAAAATGATTGATTGAAACAGAAAGAAAATTAAACACCCCTTTCCAACCGATTTGAGCTTTTTCTGCTATCAGATTCATCAGATCTGTGAGAAGAGGGCTGTAGTCATCCAAGGTTAAAACATCAGGTTAGTGTGTACATTAAGTGTTGCAACAGTGGTCCAATAAGGCTAAAGCTTGGGTCTCATTTGCATTCTTGAAACTTCTATTTCTGTTCCTGATGCTAATCAGCCTAAGCCTGATAAACGTACGCTTAAAGGTGCTGTAGTTACGATGGAAGTGCTTGAATTCTAATTTGCTTGGTGATCAACTTGCTCCCTGAGAAGGTTCTAGTTTACTGTGCCTGCCTAGTGCCTAGTAACTTAACACAATTTGAAATGATAGGTCCAATATACCTGCATTTCCAACTTAATTAAAGAATATGATGATGGTATGGTTCTGTTTTCCTGTGTTTTGTATCAGATACCTGTATTATATAAACAGCAATCGGAGGGCGTTACCGCAACAAACAAACAGACATTAACCCAGAGAAACCTCTCCAACCCGTCATCCAGATTGGAAGTTATATATATATATTATATATATATCCTCGTAATATAACTCATAATCCTCATTGTGTACACTCTTTTACTTATTATATTATGTCAGGAGGTATAATTTGGTGTTGATATTCAAAAAGCAGTGCGAATCCACAGGCCAACAAACAATGCTCCTGTAACAGAGTGGACGTTTTGTGTGTGAATATCAAGTGGTGCATCGCGTCCAACAGAATGCTGAGGAAATTGAATATTGTGAGGCCAGATGCCTGCAAGCCCGCACCAAGGTGGTCGATGAGTACCAATCTATTAAGAGGAAGAGGGGAGACTGTGAGTGGTAGAGTGAGGCTGGCCCGGTGAACACGTACTAGATGAACTAGCGGAGGAGAATGGTGTCTCGATGAAAGGAGAGGAGGGAGAAAGGAGGAAGGTTTGGTGGTAACAGATGAAGACGAGTGTGTTAAGCGAGCGGTGCCTTTCGCATTCGCTGTGTTTCATTGCATGTCAGCGTAATAAATTACGGGAGCGCCGCGGCGACATCGAAGAAGATGAATTGTGAATGTGTAAGGAGACGTGTGGGTGTGCGTGTGTGTGCGTGTGTGTGTGTGTGTGTGTGTGTGTGTGTGTGTGTGTGTGTGTGTGTGTGTGTGTTCCTATTGAGGCACAGAATCCGACCGGGTGGAAATCACGAAAGAACGTTGAGTCCCTTGATTGTGACTTGGGAGAAATATAATGTATTAGATAGGTATGACATGATCAGCACTATATCAGCATGTTTAGCAATCTCACTTACCGAAATACTGTGTAAGAAATGCCATCACCGCTGGGAACCCGTAACCATGCCAACCTCGTCCTGATTGAATGTTCCTACTTGAGTCACTTCTTCAAGAGGAATAATACTTGTAGTGGATTGATTTTGTTTGGTAGAATCTATACTCCTCAAAAATGTCTTCTAGTATCGAATTTTTTTGTTAATTCCAAATTATTTTTGAAATAAAAAGTATTGGACTTACTTCCGACATCAGCACATTTTCCAGCTCTATGTGTATCTTAACAGCCACTTGGCCACCACTCATCACAAGTCCATAGGAAGCTTCTCATCCTCTGAAGGAGTTTTTTTTTTAAGGGGGTAAATCTTTTTTTCCTCATTCAAGAAGAAAATTACAAAATGTAAGTCTAAAAAATGTAAAGATATATTCAGCATAGATTGGGTAATAAAAACTGGCAACAGATCTGCAATTATTGAACACATATTTCCATCCAATTTTCTCCAGTTTCTTTAGCAGATGGGGAAGGACATGAATTGTGTCTCTGTCTCTCCCTGGAATGGTTCTACATTCCCCTCTGCTCCCTGTGGCCCCATTAATCTTTCTCCAGTTGATCCTTTTGTTTACACATCAGACATCTACTGTCTCCTCACATTACGCTTCTTCTGTCCATGTAGCCTGCTGCTATTGTTTCATTACCTTTCCCATCGGCCCTGTCGCTCACTTCCACTGCTTTCAAACCATGCTATGTGTGGGACTGTTTCTAACTGCTGCATGTTTTCTCATCTATCTTTCTGTGTTATCCTTGTTCGTGTTTACCTCTCTAGCTTTCCCTCTCTTACCTCCCTCTCTCCCTCTTTCACCTCTATCTCTTGCTCTCTCTATTTCCTCTCTTTCACTTTGCCTTTTCTATCTTTCTATCTGTCTCCCTCACTCAGAAACACAAAGACACACACACACACACACACACACACACACACACACACACACACACACACACACACACACACACACCCTACCATAAGAGCGTTCCCCAGCTCTACTACAACTTGTCAGTATCATATTGAAATGTGTGTGGAAGCTCGAATTATCGACAGAAGCCTTTTCAAAAGGCATTTCCCCTTGTTGACATTTGGCATGCTATGTTAGTGCATCTTTTCTGCCGAAGAAAAAATCGTTGTTTTTGAAAAACATTCTAGCCCATTAATAGCGAAAAACATGAAATATATATGTGCCTTTTAAAAGCCGGATGCACAAATGACAACTTTAAGGGGTTACCATGTCTGATCAGGTTTACTGCCTACGGTCAGGGTAAGATAAGACTAATCACCTACAATTTCTCAAGGGAAGCCTTCATTTTTATCCATGGCTCAGGGTAGTGTCAAGTTGTGACTCATAATAAACACACATTATGTCTTAATGGCGAACGCTTAGTCAAGTTCAACTACCATCGTGGTAAGATCCTTGAGGGCCTCGCAGCCCAGAGAAGATAAATAGCCAAGAGCTTCATCAGGACGTCAAGTTCCCTGTCTGGCCACTCCCTTAAGACACAGACTTATGGATTTGACAGTGGTTGGGCTGGACAGAGCTGATCCGCTTTGGTAGGAAAAATCATAACTCCTGGTTTCCATCCAAGAAGTGTCATAAGAGCTGCTAGACAACTGCACCAGAGCTGCCAAATAGCTAGACAACCATCAGCTCATTTGGAATATGAAATGTATAATAAGCTATGAATTAGCATACATTTAGAGTTCAATGACAATGGATTCTGAGTGTGCGTACCGAGTGCACCTTTGTCTGGACGTAGGCTTGGCGGGCCTCACGTGAGCTTTATGGATCTTTATCAGTACATAAACAATGTTGAGGAAGAGAACAAAGAAATGAGAAGGAACAAAGAGGGAAAATGGAAGAACAGACAAATTAAATCATAGAGAACGAAAGAAAGAATAAAGGAATAGAAACCTAGGGAAACAAATGTTATCCTAAACTGTGGCCAGATGCTGCTTTCTATGTTGTCATTATTTTGACATGATCAGAAGGGATGGCAGTGGAACCCAAGGCAGTCAGTATTTCAGGAGCTCTCTGTTCTATGTGAAGTTAAACTGAGGCTGAACAGGAAGGCCTGGCCTGGTGAACGACATTGCAGAACATATATGGTACAAGTTTGTGTTGATTACATGTAAAAAGAAAATAACCAGTTACAAATGATATGGTAAGAGCCTGGTAATACCATGGAAACAAACAAGGCTTCCTTTTACAGTTCAGTTTCAGCTTACTTACTGGGTAAATTGTCATGTTTTACTTAGTAACGTTGCAGAACATATATGGTACAAGTTTGTGTTGATTGCATGGAAAAGGGAATAACCAGTTACAACTTATATGGTAAGAGCCTGGTAATACCATGGAAACAAACAAGGCTTCCTTTTACAGTACAGTTTCAGCTTAGTTATTGGGTAAATTGTCATGTTTTCTTAGTAACGTTGCAGAACATCTATGGTACAAGTTCCAGTTAACTGCATGGAATGGAATTATCAATTACAAAGGATATGGTAAGAACATGGTAATACCATGGAAACTAACAAGGCTTCGTTGTTACCAGGTAAGTATTGCTGTAATTTTTCAACTTAAATAAAAACAGTACAGTAGTTTCTGAGGTAAATCGAATAAACCTTTTATAAATGGGTGTAGCTATGAACAATAACTAAATAAGAAATAGTAATTTATTGGAAAGTACTATGTTAATTTCTAGATAGTACATAATTAAACCTGGGCTGTTACCAACATAAACCTTGGATAACTACAATTGTAACTTTAAGTGATGGGTAATAGAAGAGTTGTTTATAAGAATTGGCTGCCTACTTTCCTAGGAAGTACAAAATTATTTCTGAGTTATAACCATCCTAAAACAGTTACAACTACACGGTACTTAGTTGAGTTGATGAATAATAGTGGAGGTTTTTCTTTGTACTTCAGCTGTTGTTCCTCTGTATTTACCTTCTTATTACCAGTGGTAATTACCCAATAACATCTATGATTTACCATATATTTAGTAGATATATATACCTAGTAATTAGGGGACTGTAAAAGGAAGGGTTATCAAATACTTAAATGTCATTCGTGGTGAATGCAAAAAGATAAGTCTTATCATAACCCTAAAAGTACACATCAAACAATAAATTACAATAAATGAGTTCACAGCTGCACTCGTGTATAGAAATTGTTTTTTTAACTTTATTATTGACAACAGTTAGCTGAACATTATAGGGTCCCGTCCTTCCAGTCCCTGTATTCTCAGTTAAACACAGAAATCAACTACAATGGTCCCAGTGTTTGTTATATGTGAAATTAAGCTAAGAAATACACTCTCTTTCTCCAGTTAACAGTCGTTCGCAACGTCTTTCTTCTTCATCGTTTCTTCTATTTGTCTCTAACTCATGCTCCACTCTTTCATCGATCGATGCTTCGGATTTTGTGGATGCAACGGACTATATGATACATCCTTTTTGCTACATTTAAGATGATCGCGATGAGTTCGGCCCGTTCTGCCTCAATTTTGTCCCTGGTCAAACCGAAACAAACTACAGTGACAACGGCCGCACTTAACCCACCTCTTACGCACTTAGACCCAACATCATATCCTGCCCCTTGCATGCCCACCCCCCTAAACCCCCCGTTGATTCTACTTATGTCTAAACGACATTGATGTCCGCATATAAAGCATGCTCTCCATCAAGTGTGAGTCACCCTCAGGGTCGAATCTCCTGATATACAAATGCTAACCCATGCAAAAAGCTATGGGTTTAATTACAACTGGAGGTTGGGAAGAGTTGGAAAACTCTAGTTATTCTCATTACAAACTTAAATTAGTCTTGATATTGATGAAGTGTTTAAAATAATAACCATAGTCATCTTTGACAACCAAAAAAATCGGATTAAATGTGTCTTTGAATGTTGAGAAGACAGAAATATATACAGGCTATGATTACTGCTGGTGGAACATTCGTATCAACAACGTGTAGGCATTTGGGGGGATATGGGAATGATCTTTTATGATGTGTGCAAATGGGAACTGAAAGGTGGTGGAAATTAAGAGGGTTCTAGAAATCTTCCAATATGTCTGTGAGCCTGTTGAAGGGGCAGATTAATAATAAAAAAACACGGAAACGTTTTGGTTCTAGGGCCAGCTGGGAGGACGTTAAAATAAACAATCAAGGCCTTTTTATACATATTATTATGCAAATTTGTTCTAGCATCTGGTAATCGTGACACAACCTTTTTCAACAGCGTTTAGAATGGGCCTATCCTGTAATCGTACACTTACATATGCTAATCCCCCTCTTTTCCACATTGTTATTTACTGTTGATCCCCATGTATCCAAGTAATTTGCGTTATCATGACTCATTGCTGTGAAATTTTGACAGTTACTTATTTCATTTTGTGTTAGTTGAAATGCATGCTATAGAAGATCTAGTAAGTCCATTTTTTTCCCCAGGGAACAGAGTAAATCTTCAATGACCTATTTTTCACACATTTTCATAATTTCAACTTCCTTTATCCCCCATCACTACTGGAGTTGAGCCAACAGAGCTGTAGGAGCTGTGGCTGTGAAATCTCTCATCCTCCAGGCAGGTTGCTTGTTCTCTCCGTCACGTCCATTAAATGAATGGCGTCTGGGGTAGAATAAAGTCCAATGAGGGTTGGGAGAGACGGAGACTTTGTTGGCTTTGTGGGCAGCGGGTGACGGAGGAGGTGGGGGTCTTTAGGTACGATTCTGCATCTGTTCTCCGGTCTTTATGATGCTATTATCCTGTCGCCCTCCCCTTTCCCCCTTTGGCAGAGTAAGGAAAGACAGTAATTGAATTGTGAGAAATCCTATCTTCACCGCAGCAAGTTTTTGCTGTTAAGGGGTTAAAATCAGAGCACATATTTCAAAGTATTAGTTCCCTTGATTTATTTTTATTGACAGAAATATTCCCAACCCAAGTTTTTTAATCAATCATTTTGACGTGTTGCATGGTAATTTTAGGTGATGCATGCTTTAATATCTAAACCAAAGTCTCCAGTTGATGTTGATGCTCCTGGAGCTGAATAAAACTGCCTCAAGTAACACATAAAGGCTGGAAAAAAAGAAATTACCATCTAGTTTAGACCCCCTACCTTTCAGTGAAGTGTTGTGTGTTGGACAGTAATTAAGACGAATAGTCGGCCCGTTTGAAGCGCTGCAGGGAAATGGATGTTCGGTGCTCTCTGAATTGTGTTGTTCAGAGAACACCGTTATTTTATAATTAGCCAATCCTTGTTTGATTGATTGTGGAAAGGAACTTTGGGCTTGACTCTCTGAAGTCCATGAACCGCGACATGGAGGAGAAAGGGATTGTACTCCGTGAGCTGAGCTGCCGGACTGCCGCCGAGCTCCACGCACCAGAGCTGCCGGAAAGCTTCGGTGGCAGTTCAGCTCCCCGAGTACACCGCCGGAGCTGCCGGACTGCCGGTGTGCCTTCGGCGGCAGTCCGGCGGGGGGAGCTCGGGGGCAGTCCGGCAGCTCCGGCGAGTGTACTCCGGGAGCTGAACGGCAGTCCGGCAGGTCCGGCGGGTGTACTCCGGGAGCTGAACGACAGTCCGGCAGGTCCGGCGGGGGAAGTTCGGCAGCAGCCGGCATTGTACTTTCGGGGCTGAGCTGCTGAAATGACGAATGGGCCTTAGTATCCAACTTCTCAACAGTCAGTATTTACCACATTTGTGTTTATCTAGTGTCTTAACATGGTACCTCACACTATTAGGCTCTCTTGATTCCCAGCACAGTAGCCTTGGTCGGAGAAACTCTGTTCGCATCATTCTTAAACATTTTGAAATTCCTCTTATTATAATTCATTTAGGGCACAGATCCGAGGTGATTTTATGAGGAATTATGTTGTGAATGTTTCAGCTTGTTTATGCAGAAATAAAAAAATTGCCAGAGCATTGGCCAATCTCAGCGGAAAGCTACTGTCCAACATTATGAAATTACATACTGTATATTCTTTTCGATCTGGAAGCACATATTTTCCTTGGTAGAGACTCTCTGTTTGTATGTTCTTAATATGCTCTCTCTCTCTCTCTCTCTCTCTCTCTCTCTCTCTCTCTCTCTCTCTCTCTCTCTCTCTCTCTCTCTCTCTCTCTCTCTCTCTCTCTCTCTCTCTCACACTCACTCACTCACTCACTCACTCACTCACTCACTCACTCACTCACTCACTCACTCACTCACTCACTCACTCTCTCTCATCCTAACCCTAATCCTCAATGAATATGTTAAAACCTAGTGATAATCAATCGGGTTTGTCTATGTGAAATATTGGGTTCTTGGATGACGATAAATAATTTTGCTCCTTTTGACTTCAAAACAAACTGTGTGTGTGTGTGTGTGTGTGTGTGTGTGTGTGTGTGTGTGTGTGTGTGTGTGTGTGTGTGTGTGTGTGTGTGTGTGTGTGTGTGTGTGTGTGTGTGTGTGTGTGTGTGTGTGTGTGTGTGTGTTAGGCAGCAGAACAGTTCCAACTCCCCAGTTCAGCCAGTTGTCATTTAGGGGTTCTTCCCATGTGTTAGCCTCACATGGTCACAGCAAGGGTTCTCTTCTCTCTGGATCAGACTATCAATCACCATTACTGGAGAGGAGGCTCCTCCAGAGTGGAATACATTAGCACACTTGCCATGAAGGCTCTATATCGAATCCAACACATGCCAATATCAAACACAAGCCTTTGCGCTTTACCAGTTTGTAATTAAATTACAGTGAGTTGCTGGGGCAGATGAGATACAACTTTAAATTAATCATTCAACTTTTAATAAATATGAAGGCATCCTCCAGACATCAGTACTGCACATTGTTTCCCTTGATAATTGGAGAGTAGGGTACAGAGATGATCTGGAGAAGCATTTTCACACATTACATTTACATTTAGGGGATTTAGCAGACGCTTTTATCCAAAGCGACTTGCAATAAGTTCATCTGTCATAAGAAGTGAAACAATATATCGCTGTCAGTACAGTAAAGATGTTCCTAGAACCAAGTGCAAGTACTATCAATCGCTAGGCTAACCCATTCCCTGTGTACAGCAGTGATAGCAGCTACTGCAGATGCTACACAATTATGTACTATGAATGAGTGCAATGTAGATTAAGTGTGCACAATAAGTGCGTACATTAAGTTCCAGGACGTACAACATACAATGGTGGCCGGAAGGGGCTGGGTGGCTATGCAGAGTCGAGGGGAAATCTGAACAGGTGAGTTTTGAGTCTTTTGTGGAAGCTGGTGAGCGACTGTGCGATCCTGACGTCGGCAGGGAGCTCGTTCCACCACTGAGGTCCCAAAACAGAAAAAAGTTGTGACTTTGCTGATCGACCTTTGCTTGCTCTTAGCGATTGGCGGTACCAGACGTCCAGCTGAGGTAGTTGAGCGGAGGGATCGATCTGGGGTGTGTGGCTTGACCAACGCTTGGAGGTAGGCAGGGGCAGCTCCATCGACTGCCTTGTATGCCAGTACCATCGTCTTGAATCTGACGCGAGCTATCACAGGGTGCCAGTGGAGGTCCCAGAAGAGGGGGGGTCACATGGGAGAACTTAGGTAGGTTGAACACGAGGCGCGCTGCCGCATTCTGGATGCGCTGCAAAGGTTTAATCGCAGAGGCAGGGAGTCCAGCCAGGAGCGAGTTGCAGTAGTCGAGGCGGGAGATGACCAGTGATTGGACTAGAAGCTGAGCTGCTTCCCTTGTGAGGAAGGGCCGGATCCTGCGGACGTTCTATAGTGCAAATCTGCAGGATCCGGCCACCACGGCGATGTTTGCGGTGCAGCATAACTGATGGTCCAGTACCACAGCGAGGTTTCTGGCAGTTGGAGAAGGAGAAGCAGTGATGTTCTCAACAGTAACCAGTTAGTCCATGTGTGGGCAATCTTTCCCTGGCATTAGGGAGAGCTCAGTCTTGTTGAGGTTAAGCCTCAGGTGATGGGCCGTCCAAGTGCTGACGTCTGCCAGACTTTCAGATATGCGTTTTGCAATCAGGGCTTTGTCAGATGAGGGGAGAGAGAGAGATAGCGAGAGAGTGTCGTCAGCGTTGCAGTGATAGGAAAAGCCGTGTGATGTAATTACAGAGCCCAGAGATCTGGTGTAGAGGGAGAGCCGAAGAGACCCCAGTACAGAGCCTTGTAGAACAAAAGTTTCAAGCGTGCAAGGTTTGGACAAGGAGCCATTCCATGTTACCTGATAAGTGCGATTCGTCAGGTAGGATGTGTGAACCAGGAAAGGGCAGACACGCTCATTCTGAATTATTGGGCCCTCATAGTCTCCAGACCTTACACTAGTGGCGGTGAACTGAGGAGAGGCGGATTCAGACATTTACATTCACTCATACAGCCCCTCCAGGTATAATCCGGAATATGCCCGGTTTACAATGCATGTTTGAAAGGGCTATTAGATAACAAAATATGTAATATTGTTGTGTATTTATTGGGACTGACATCTACTGGGAGCATACGTTAGTGTTGACCAAAGAACTCTTGAATGAACACTTTATTGATTAGCTATTATAGAATATTATAAATAATGGTTAGCGGCATGCTCTTGAGCAGTGACCAGTGAAACTGATACACACCGTGGGTCATAATCCGTCAGCGACCCGTCGGAACACAGGTTCCTATAAGCCACAATTTCTAAATACGCCTTGTACCGAGCCATGGCTCTCCCAGTGGTTAGCGAGGGGTCCGATCACAATAAGGATCAGAACAGATTTCTGTTCTCATTTAGCTTGCTGGCAGCACACAATGACCTGCTGAACAGCGTCTTACTTACTGGTCCTTTGCGGTTTACAAGGACCGCGCCTGTCGCTAAGTACCCTGATGGATGGTAGTGGGTTAACAGCGTGGCCTGGGAGAGGCTTCCCATCGTAAAAAGGCTGCATTATGTCCAAGGTCAGTTCCTTTCTAAATAAGGGTAAACACTAAAGTCCATTTATGAGGGAGATTTAGTGCATCTCTCTGGCAGGAAAATCCACGTGCTGTTTGAATGTTCAAAACACATTCAGGCAGCCTTGATGTTTCCCCAATTTATTTATTTTCACTCTGCTTCTTGGGATTTGCTGATCATTAGCAATATCAATTTTCTTCTCCTTCCCAGTAGAATTAAATGAGTCTCTTAATCTATGGTGCCTTTTCTCTTGAGTTCTCTTCAGGTTGCATAGCGTGTGACACTCATGCCGGTAAGTGTTCAAAGAGTTGTCTCGTCTATGTTCTGGGGAACGGTAATGTTGGACTGATTCATTATAACCATGCAAACTTCAGACTGGCAGAGACAAGCAGAATATTTAACAAGATAATATTACTGTGATCATCACCTGCAAAAATCCTACCAGGTGCAGTCACATTTAAGAGTTCTGTGACTTACCTAATCGAAAAGGATGCTGGTTGTATTTGCAATCCCAGTGTAACATCATTTAAAATTAAAACATGCAATGAAAAAAAGGCTGTTTCTGTTACGCACTGACGATGTGTAATGATAATAATAATTAACTAGCAACATTTGATAAAAACGGGTTAGGGAATACGCAGTATCCTTATTTTAGCAATGTTTGGAGTCTATTTGTGCAAATCATGCACCCCGTGAGATGTAACACAGCTGAACGCTAAACCTTTGTCTGTCAGGGGTCTGATAGCAGGCGTTGGGTCAGGTGGGAACTCAGAGTAGTAGTGGGCTTCTGCAGATCGCTGTAGGATTGTGTGGTCGCACAGGGAGCCCCCAGGACAGGATAAAGCAGCTGTTGTATTAAGGCATCCTGTTCCTGAACGCCGCCCAAAATCGGTTGCCAGTGTCAAACACACAACTCCAACACTGCCCAGGGGACTGCACACCTGCTGCCATCACAAACCCTCAGGAGTACTCAGTGACACACACACACACACACACACACACACACACACACACACACACACATAAGTGCACATACACAAACAAACACACACACACACACACACACACACACTCACACACACACACACACACACACACACACACACACACACACACACACACACACACACACACACACACACACACACACACACACACATACATACAGGTCATACTCAGAAAATTTGAATATCGTGCAAAAGTTCATTCATTTCAGTAATTCAACTTAAATGGCCAAACTAATACATTATGTAGAATCATTACATGCAAAGTGAGATATTCCAAGCCTTTATTTGCTATAATTTTGAAAGATTATTGCTTACAATTTATGAAAACCCCAAATTCGAAATCTCAGAAAATTTGAATAGTGTGAAAAGTTTCCATATTTTAGGCTCAAAGTGTCACATTCTAATCAGCTAATTAATCCAAAACACCTGAAAAGAGTTCCTGAGCCGTTAAATGGTCTCTCAGCCTGCTTCAGTAGGATTCACAATCATGGGGAAGACTGCTGACCTGACAGTTGTGCAGAAAACCGTCATTGACACCCTCCACAAGGAGGGAAAGCCTCAGAAGGTAATTGCAAAATAAGTTGGATGTTCGCAAAGTGCTGTATCAAAGCACATTAATAGAAAGTTAAATGGAAGGGCAAAGTGTTGGAGGAAAAGGTGCACAAGCAGCAGGGATGACCGCAGCCTGGAGAGGATTGTGCGCAAAAGGCCTTTCAAAAGTGTTGGAGAGCTTCACAAGGACTGGACTGAGGCTGGGGTGAGAGCATCAAGAGCCACCACACACAGACAAATCTGTGAAATGGGCTTTAAATGTCATATTCCTCTTGTCAAGCCGCTCCTGAACAAAAAACAACATCAGAAACGTCTTACCTGGGCTAAAGAAGAAAATAACTGGTCCGTTGATCAATGGTCCTCTTTTCGGATGAGAGCAAATTTTGCATCTCATTTGGAGACCAAGGTCCCAGAGTCTGGAGAAAGATTGGAGAGGCACAGAATGCAAGATGCTTGAAGTCCAGTGTGAAGTTTCCAGTCTGTGTTGGTTTGGGGAGCAATGTCATCTGCTGGTGTTGGTCCACTGTGCTTTATTAAGACCAGAGTAAACGCAGCCGTCCACCAGGACATTTTAGAGCACTTCATGCTTTCTTCAGCGGACCATCTTTATGGGGATGCTGACTTCATTTTCCAGCAGGACTTGGCACCTGCCCACACTGCCAAAACTACAAAAACCTGGTTCAATGACCATGGGATTACTGTCCTTGATTGGCCAGCAAACTCGCCTGACCTGAACCCCATAGAGAATCTATGGGGCATTGCCAAGAGAAAGATGAAAGACATGAGACCGAACAATGCCAAAGAGCTGAAGGCCGCTATTGAAGCATCCTGGTCATCCATAACACCTCAGCAGTGCCACAGGCTGATAGCATCCATGCCACGCTGCATTAAGGCAGTAATTCATTCAAAAGGGGCCCAAAACAAGTACCCAGTACATATTTATGATTATACTTTTCATAGGGCCAAGATTTCTTTATTTAAAATCCGTTTTTTATTGATTTCATGTAATATTCTAATTTTCTGAGATTTTGAATTTTGGGTTTTCATAAACTGTAATCCATAATCTTCAAAATTATAACAAATAAAGACTTGGAATATCTCACTTTGCATGTAATGAGTCTACATAATGTATGTATATTAAGTTGAATTACTGAAATAAATGAACTTTTGCACGATACTCTAATTTTCTGAGTATGAACTGTACATAAACCAACAACACAATAAAACACTCACAAACGCAGGACATCCAAAACAAAGTACAACAGCACACACTGTATGTGCCATCATTGTGTTCTCTCTGTGTCAGCGTGTCTCTCCCTTCCCCCTCAGCGGAATTAATAAAACTGTTCTCGACTCACTGCAGGGTACTGGCAGTTTTTGATACAATCTCCGTGAATGGCTTCAGGCAGCGTTAACAATTGTCAAAGCTTACGAGAGCAGTGTTTTTGTGTTTGCGTATGTGTGTGTGTTTGTGAGTTAGTGAAATGTGATTGTACACAGTTTTTGTGTGTGTGTGTTTGGGAATTTGTGACATGTAATTGCACACAGTGTTTTAAGCAAATATTTAACCTCAAATCAAAAATGAATCTCTCTCTCTCTCTCACTCTCCCTTTCGCTTGCTCTCTCTCCCTCTCTCTCCCTCTCTCTTTCTCCCTCTCTCTCTCTCTCACTCTATTTTTCTCTGTCTCTCTCTCTCTTTCCCTCTCTCTTGCTCTCTCTCTCTCTCTTTCTTGCTCTTTCACTCTCTCCCTCACACACAACAACACTCAACACAAACACGGAGCAGTTATATTTTTTCTATATGCAGTCCTGTCTGCAGCACCTTCAAAGTCAAACTCAAACTTTATTGTCAGACCGACCCTGCAACAAGTTACACCGAGAAACAAAATTCCCCACACTCCAAATGTGCTATTAATATATTTACCACACAACATATAACGTAACATAATAACGTAATAGTGCAAAAAGACAACAACAAATGAACACAACATATACAGACAGACAGTGCATACATTATACAGAATAGAATATTCTCAGTGTTATGAGGTATCAACATGGAGATACACGTATACATTATTGTGCATATAAGTTGTTGTGAAGTTACCTTGAAGCAGGGTTAATAGACGGTACTCTGACGCACACCTTCCACCAGCACACAGAACAACTCATGAAGGGGGAGGATGGAACAAAACAACGGTTTCTTTGTCTTTTGGGTAATTGGGTGTGTTTCATTGTTTTAAACATTGTTATCAGATTTGAACAGACTCGAATGTACCCCCCAGAGTCGTTCTTACCGTCAATGTGTTGCGGGGATCCTTTTTATTGGCAGCTGGTCCAGGTTCTCAGTGATAAAAGCGGCATTATCTCTTGGAACCCCCTCAAGAGGGCCCTTTTGATGAAGAGGTATTCTAGGAGGGCGTTGAGACTTTATATTTAGAAAATGACTTTTACCACATTTGTGATGAGGTGGAAATGAGAAGAAGGAAAGATATATATATATATATATATATATATATATATATATATATATATATATATATATATAATACATTCTAATTTGAGGCACATACTTGTTTGGTATCACTGAATCACTGTTTGTTGATATGATCAACAGTAAAACTCAAAATGGCATGTTGTTTGACCCAGAGCCTACCTGCTTGGGGGTTGAGATACTGGAAGGTTATTCGCTTTGAAGAGCAACAAGAGGATAAGGATTTGGGTAGATGGCGGCCAGTTTGCAGTGTAACATGGGTAGATTTGTTGTCCTCCCCCATCAAGGCGCTTTGCAGTTTCATTATTATTCACAAAATACAGCTGCTCAGAGATCTGCTGAAGAGACGGAGAAACACTCCAGCACTGTTCCATCACACTCTACTGTTAGCACACAAACAAACGCTCACACACACACAAACAAACGCTCACACACACACACACACACACACACACACACACACACACACACACACACACACACACACACACACACACACACACACACACACACACACACACACACACACACACACACATACACACACACACACACACACACACATATGCATACAATCAAATAGATATGCACACATTCTTATTATGTCCCAAGTGTATCTCTCCAGTGCATTTAACACATTCCAAATGAATATTCCTTCTTCAAATGAGCATACAGTATGCCATCATTCGGTAACAGTTATTCTCATGGTTTCCAGGCTCCATGCTACTTCATAAACCAATGACACATTTTATCCTTTTATCAGAATATGCCAGATGTTCTTGGTTGTAGTGTTTTATTTTTTGTGGAGGCCCCTACCCATAAACAGTTCCCAGTGCATGGCCAAGGAATGGAAGGTTTACCTTCCAGAAAATTCATCAAAATCTGTTCACACATGCTTGCAGCCACACTAGGACACAAACAGAGAGAGGTCACACAAGCCCTCTAATTGGCTTCCACAGCACTTACTCACTTACTATTTGGGTCCCTGAACCAACAGGATGTAAGGAAGAGAGAAACGTACTGGTTTGTTTATCTATGCTCTCATTAACTAAAAGCTTTAGCATTGCCTACTTAAAGTAACGGACAACAGGATCTTATAAACTTCACATACCAAACACACCTACCAAATATCTTGTCAGGAAAGATTTTGGAAAAAAAGTATATTAATACATCTCAAAGTCATCTTATAAAATCAGTCTTGGAAGACTTGGGATTGCACAGCGGTGTGGTCTTAATCTCCCCTCCCCCACTCCCGCCGTTATGAATTTGTAGTTCCTCAAATTCCGAAATACCGTAGCTACATTTGTCTGTTCCATCGCTGTAAACTTTGCATTGTGAGTGATTGGTCCAACGTCACGCTAAGCCTCCATTACGTGAGATTGCAATAGATCTCATACTGTTCTGATGCTTAATGACCGCCCTTATTCACAGATTTCTGTTCCAAACGTGAGTAGTATAAGTATCGGCCGTGTGTGTATTTTATGTTTATTATTCCTGTTGTGAGAATGCAACTGGTCTGATCTGGCAGAGCTGAGGTATGATGATGATGTGAATAAACTCACAGTTATTATGGTGAAAATAAGCAATGCTGTAGATGATAAATCACACTTTTGGTGCTCTATAGCAGAATAATTTAATCACATAAACACATACGCAGACAAACCTGGAAAAAAGACACTGATACAAACTCACGCACACACAACACACACACACACACACACACACACACACACACACACACACACACACACACACACACACACACACACACACACACACACACACACCACGCAGATTCTGAATAGTATACATATTTTACATATCCCAGAAGTTTCTAATTAAATTATTTCTACAAGAAAACTGTGAATAATGGATTCTAATAGTGTCCAAACAGTTTATTGGTTTGGCCAAAGCAGACATTAACCAAAAAGAGAAGGAGATTTCTGTTGAGGGATATATGATAGGTATTCAAATTTGGTTTCATGACCAGCGCACTTGCTCTCCACACAGCAAATCTGGTTGGTTTCATCATGAGACACACTGCCACGTGAACGCATAAAGCTCACGACCTCACAGTGAGGATGAACAGCATCGACACAGGAAAGTCAGACACAATGACACCCGTTTATATGTTAACTAGCCACGGGCTTGACAGTGATGGTGGATAAAGAGGCTTTCACCCTCACGATGAACACAGAACAAGATCCTGTTTGATTTCCAATCTCTTGAGCCGTACGGCGACGAATGAGGAGCCTTGATTGGCATTTTGACCATGTTGCTCGTGTCGGCGATCCGTGCTTGTGCAAAGAAATGGGATATCAGTGACGAGGATTCACTTTTGTATTGGACATAAATGTTGGTGCCAACGATCCAGATAAATGGTTTATGTGCTCTCTGGGATTCATGGCGGGTTTGAATCCCGCTATGAATCAAATGCTGTGGCTACAATAGCATATGAATGAGACAGTATAAACACCAATATAAAAGCTATTGGAATGACAATTTAAAGGATAGAAACAGTATAGTTTAGGGGCTAACCTGTTCGACTCAAAGCCAAGAGGTTCTTGGTTTGATTCCAAATATCTACAGGAAGATGTCTGACCCATATGACTAAGTCATTTGGGAAAAAGCTAAGCTGCGTGTAACAAAATAGTAGTAACCAGCAATCCTGCTCTTATAATACAGGCATTACACGCCACCAGAAATGGGGGGAATCAACGAGAAAAGCAAGTAGTATATTTCTTTGCTTCTGAATTCTTGCATCGTCAGGTCGACCCAAACAATTTATATTTTAAGAAAAAATGCTAAATGTTGAGCCTCAAATTTCAATGCTATCTTTGATTCATGGTACTGTACCATAGAGGGCTTTATTTTTATTTGCCTATTGTGACTTGGCATCAACTATGGGCTGTTCTGTTCTGCAACATTCATTTTGATGGGTGAGCATCAGCGGAAATAGGACTCAAAAGCATGACTCGGGAGGCAGAAGTCTTTGTAGAAAGAATGGTCTTCACTAGCGGATAGGTCGGTACACGGGATGTTGTCAGGCAAACAATCCGGCAGGGAGAAGACCAAGGCGTACTGGGTCGGTACACGGGAAATCAGTCGTAGGGCAGGCAAAGAATGCTGGGTTGCTTGCAGTGTTGTTTTCGTCAGGCAAGACGAAAACGAAAATGACGTCGTCAGACCCCTTTTTTCCATGACGAAAATGAGACTAAGACGAACGTCACCAAAGCCATATAAAGACTAAAATGTGACGAAAAATGTAGACATTTTCGTCAGACGAGAACTAGAGGAGACTAAATTGTAAGTGAGTGGACGAACAAAGTTTCAAAACATGCTTTTTTCCCGCCAACTATAATACGCGGAAAGGAAATGGAGAAATGGAGCCAGCTGCTTGTCCTAACAGTCACGCCCCCATCACACACTAAAAGCCTCGCTCGCGCGCAGCTGCGCCTGCACGCACACGGCACACACAAGTGTGCCGTGTGCGACGAGTGCGACAGTCCGACGAGTTTTCGTCGGACTAAAACTAGACTAAAACCTTTTGAGTTTTCGTCAGACTAAAACTAGACTAAAACTTTCAAAGATAGAAATGACTAAAATGGGACTAAAACTAAGAAGCATTTCGTCAAAAAGACTAAGACTAAAACTAAATCTAAAATGCCTGCCAAAAACAACACTGGTTGCTTGATACAAAGAACAAAGACGAAATGGCAGAGAGGAATGGAAACACGCTGAATGAATACACTAGGAGGGGAATGTTGTGATGTAATAAGGTACAGGTGAAAACAATTAAAGTGAGTGAGTGACAATCAGAGTCACGAGAAACATAAGGACCGAGAGTGAAACAATCAACGAAGGGGGCGGACCTCTAGAACCCAAACCCAGACTTAAACCCATTTGGCGAACCATAAACACATAAAATTGCAGGAAAAAACTAATGTAGGTGAATAGCGCATCAATCACGTAAACAAAGCATCAGTCGGTTCCAACTGTTGGTTTGGTTTTCTAATATGAAAGATGCGATCAGTCAATATAACAACGGATTGCTCTCCTGACTGGTTTCTCTCTGAGCCAGCTGCTTGTAAATACATACATGTGACCTTTCCAGTTCAACCGTAGCCAACAATAGTTTCGTAATCAGATCTTCATGGAAATTGCTTTCGTAAAAAAAGAAAACATTTTATTTGTATTTAGCAGTGAGGTGTCCCCAGCAATACAGAGGCTCATAAAGAACACGCCTCATTATTTACAGCTTCCTGTACGTCCAGAAGAATGTGACTGATCTTCATTTATTTTAGACTGCTTGATTGGGCCTCATCCTCTAAGTTTCCAGCCAATCAGTGTTTCTTGATCAAGGGGATGAAGGGAAGGGGGGAAAGGGAAGAGATCACTGGAAGATGTGCTCTTCTACTCCTGATCAAGCCTTTTGTTGTCCTCTTGTATTCCTCCAGAGGGATCCCTGGGAAGAAATGTGGCAGCATCATCCTGTCTGCAGAGGAGCTGAGTAACTGTCGAGTGAGTACAAACAGCCCTGTCCCACCAGCCAGCTGTTGTATCGTAGATACATTCAGACTATTTGCTATCATTAAATTGCTGGAATAAAATGTATTGAAATGTATAGTTAGGTGTTCGAGCAGCGAAGCTGCTTGGTCCCCTATTGTTTCTGTACCGTTCATTTTTCCCCCTAAATTCTGTAAAAGTCATACTGCAGCCTATGCCGTAAGTCGAAAACTCTTGACATTTTCAGGTAAGGTTACCAATAACCCCCATTACCCATAAACCCAAATGTGATACTGCCCCCAAAGGTGGCGATAATGTAAAAAATCATGAATTAGGCTTATTTCTCCTCAGGAGATTGACCTGGACTCAAATCATATTAATCTCTAGAATCAGATGCATCATTATGGCCCTGCTCTTATGCCCTAACAATGTTTATTTTCCCACAATTACATAGAAAAGCCAATTGTCCACAGTCTCAGCCCATTTTTTCCCATATGACCATGTTGTTAATGTATAACTAACATATGACTAACATTAGTTTTCAGATCTGTACTCATTTAAGAAAGCTCTTAATTCTCTTGTGAAATGTTTGCTTTGAGTTTTCCTGAGGTTGTGTGATTATCAATAGAAATGTTCAATATGTGAATGAGGCTTGAAGTATTTCTGTAATGTCAGTGGCTCATTGGGACAATGCATTGTACTGGTGATCCTTAGATTGAGAGTTTGAAACACGATTAGAGCATTATGAACATGACATTCTGTCATTGCCAGTCAATTATGAAACACAACATTGAACAGCAACTGAAATTTATCACAATCAACATTCCGGCTCATTAGTTTCCAAGAATCTATAGTAGCCAAGACACAGTATGGCATTCAGGGGAACTTCTTCGTTAACAATTCTTCTTTCATAATATTCATATGACATAAAGTCATATTTATATTTCTTCCGTTAGTGGTCTTGACTACAAACGTTAGGTATGTATTTTTAAGAAAGCCATTCATTCACTTGAGAAATGTGTGCTTGGACTTTTCTTTATGTTGTGTGCTTATCAATAGACATTTCGACCATGTGAATGAGGCTTCAGCTCAGGTTTGTCAGTGGCTCAATGGGATAATTCCTTGTACTGGTGATCCATAGGTTGAGAGTTTGAATCCCGATTAGAGTATTAGGAGCAAGCTGAACGTGACATTCGGACATTGCTCTGCATGGCACTCACCTGACAGCTGATGGACTGTATTGCATTAAGTGGAGCATCAACATCTTTCCTTTATTATTATTAATATTTATATGTCTTCCATTAGTGTGTTCTTGACTTTTCATTTTGCTCAGTAAAAATGTAGTTTTAAAATTTGTTAAGTTCCTTTTGTTGATGTTTTTAGGTTGTATTGCTACACAATTGTCAAATAGAAAACAGTGGGTTTATGGACGTCAAGTGATATTGAAAGCTAATACTGATACACAGTATATACCCAGCAAGGATAGTTCTCTACTTTTACTCTAAAAGCAGACAAGAAGGCTTATTATTATAAATCAGAGCGTTGTTTTCAATATTTGGTGTTATGCAATGGTTATAATCATATTGGTGCACATCCTCAGGGCAAATGCCAAAATTATAACTATTACTACTATATAAATTGCTACAAATATAAAGCACATATTAACTCAGATCTTTTGTTGTCAAGAATATCAAAATAATAACATGAGAATATAAATCATGTTCTATTATGACAAACTGTTTAGCCTGCACTTGCAGGAAGGTTAAATTGAGAAACATAACAAATCTGGGCACTAATGCTAAAGGTTGTAAACATAACAAAAGTACTAGCATTTAGTTACAAGAGCTTACTACTTTGGATTACACACCTGCTTTAATATAAGGTCATGCTGAGGGTGCAATCTTCTTTGCAGATAACACAAGAGAACAAAAAAAAACACACACACAAACACATTTGCACACATGCACACACAGACACACACAAAAATACACACACACTCACAAGCACACACGCATTCACACAAACAAACAACGTAAGGAAATCATCTCTCATCTGAAGAGGGAAACTAATAAAATGCTTCAACTCAACTCCAATGCACTGTTCTCACACACACACACACACACACACACACACACACACACACACACACACACACACACACACACACATACAAACACACACACACACACACACACACACACACACACACACACACACACACACACACACACACACACAGACACACACACACACACACACACACACACACACACACACACACACACACACACACACACACACACACACACACACACACACAATAGGGACAGTTTTAAATACACACAAGCATCTTTGCGAGTGGTGGACTGGACCGTATCTAATGAAATGTGCCGGGGACATGATAGGCTGTATGCCAATCCACTGTCCCCTGAACTCACACTCACACACTCTCCTCCCACGCAGATTCATAATGCAGGCCTGGACGCTTCACTGAGCACCGCACTCCCAAGATTAGGGGGGGGGGGGGGTGATATCGTAGAGCCAACAAGGACAGCAACAGAGAGCGAGACACACACACAGACAGATAGACAGACAGAAAGAAAGTGACACTCAGTCACACAGTCTGTGTGTAAGAGAGAGATATTGATAAGGTAGAGAGAGCAAGAGAGAGAGAGAGAGAGAGAGAGAGAGAGAGAGAGAGATTTTTAAAGTCATACTTTATTTCAGTTTACACAACCAGAGCAGATCAATTAATCAATCTTTTCCATCAAAAAGTAGAGATAAAAAAAATATATATAAATATTTTTAAAACATTTATAAAAGCATATTTTTTAATCACAGTGCAAAGTGCTTGTTACACATCCTCAAAGGTTTCAAGATTTTGCAGTAACTCATAAAACCGGAAGTCAACCAAAACTCAGGCTTTAACCAGAGCAGGAAACAGTACAACAACATTAGTCCCTGGTTGGTTCTCAAACGTATTCCTCCTAGTGATGTTAATCACCATTTTGGCTTGACCCAAGATGAGGTTCATACAGAAATTTGCATACATTCTGTATTTTTTTTTTACATATTTCACACCACTATTCAGTTTGAGAGCAGCGCTCCAATATGTTTCAGCCCTGCTCTCTAAACCTTTCTTATTAAAATCTTTGACACAGGCAAACTGTTTCCCAGTGACCGTATTCAGCCGCATAGTGGTTGGGTTCTCGATGTTAAAAGCAGACCTGTACACCCTTGCAAATTGGGTGAGAGTACCAGCAAAGAAAAAAGGTGGACACACTGCACAGTAAGTAGTTCAATCTCATATATGGTGCAGGCAGCACGCCATTTTTTCAGGAGTGTCGACACCAACCTCAGCATCATGGAAGTAGCAAGCACCCTCCTATTCCCAAAACGCGACTCCTTCAGGTCAACTACATCTTTCAGCGTGACGACATTGGCACCACACAGAATATTCTGTAGCGAAGGGAAATTGGCTGGAGAGATATTCAGATGTGCCCTTCCAACTAGAGGTTATTTGAGGAGCCAATGCAAGGAGATTATTAACAAAGGAGGCCAATTATTATTGAATCAGTAAATTTTTGTACTGAAATATTTTACAATAGCCACCACCTTCCTTTAACACTTTCAGGTGCTCCCTCCAAATTCCTCTCCATGAATTCATCACTCCTCTGAAAGACATCCAAATTCTTGAAACCATCATTCCTCCAGTTTAAATTATCTGGAGGACTTGGCACTCCGTCCAGCCATTGACCCAGCAATAGAGCCTCACTTTGGGAACAATTTCAATTGACCGGGTTCTGTCTTTTGTGATGTTTCGAGTGTCACATTTTTGTGATGTTTAAAAACATCCCTAAATTCTTTATCAGTGCCACTAAGCACACTTTGACTTCACTGAGCTCAGGAACACACTGCAAATCACCAAACCATGATCTGAAAAACTCACAGTAGTAATTACAGAAGTTTTTAAAATATTAAGATAATGGGCCCCATCTTGCACCCAGCGCAATTTACTTTCTACCCCGACGCATGTATCGTTGCTAGTTTTCACCCGGCGCAAAGGAGGCCATTTCCGGTCTCTGAGCATTTAGAGCGTTCCCTTTCGTCTTTGTGATTGTGCCATGAAATCGGCTAGTCGTTGTTTATTGTTAGCTACATTAGCCTCTTTAGCAAACGAACAAAAGAGAGATGAAGACAAAAAGGGGGCGTGCCTCCGAGAAATGCTGCACGAAAGCTGGGAGATATCCCGACTCCCGACTCGAAAGGCTGGCGTCCGAGGATTCAGGGAACACACCATCAGACCAACCCATGTTAGATTTTTAGAAGAGTAATTTATCTGTCGGTATAATAGCAACAGCGCCAGAGACCCGCCCACAAGCTATTTCCGTTTTGCGCTTCTCACTTGCGTTTCAGACTGCTAAAATAGGGCCCGATGTGTGAAGCATAAAAACCTGGCAAGCCTTGCAAAGGAAATCATATATTACTATGGACGTGAGTCCAAGAGTACTCTCTTTGCTCCTTGTAAAAAAAAAAGAGGCTACATAAATATATCCAAAATTGTATCACTTGCAGACAATTAATGAAATAAATAATGCACTAGATCTTAATGTGGTTGGTTTAACAAAAGGATTGATTGATGTAGAAAAGGGTATTTAAGTCTGTTGCGTTTGAAAGAAGGAATTCTAAAGTGCCTGTTAGGCAGGATCTGATATTCTCTGTGTAAGAAACGTGAGAGGTCAGTGGAAATATATCTGGCCTGAGTACGCTCTTGTTGTGGGCTTCTGAAGAGGTGTGCTACAGGTAGTCCAATGATCTTTGAACACATTTTAATTTGATGATATGATTTTGCCTTATCTTTGACTGAAAGGCTACTCTGTCAAGCTGTACTACAATAAACCCTTACACTCTGAATCACCGACGTAAAGAACAAAGAAATGATTTTGCAACATGCTCCAAAGGATCGTAATCTCTGCAGGAAAAAGATACGCTGTTGTATCTTTTTGCAGGTACTTTCTATGTGAGAGGTCCATGATAGATTTTCTTCTATCATGACAAACAAGTATTTGTAGATCGATGGATCTTCACTGGGGACAGTTGAAGATTAGATGGTTTTCCAAAAAATATTTCCTTTGCCTTCACAGAGTTGATGCTGAGCAAGCTTTTATCACACCATTTGACTAACCAATCCACATTGCCCTGGTACAGCGTATGGTCCTCGGATTGGGTGAATAGGGTCACTAACATGGAGTCGTCAGAGTATTTGAAAAGCTATTGATTTGGCACACCGGTGATGCAGTCTGAAGTGTACAAGGTAAACAGCACAGGGGAGCCCTGGGGTACTCCAACATTGGTATTTGGAGAGGATAGTGTGTCATTTACCTTGACTGGCTGAACCCTGTTTGTGAGAAACTAAAAATACCAGTGAATAACATTGGGGTTAATCTGAAACTTAATCATTTTAGATAAAAGTATGTCTGGCTGAATGGTGTTAAACACAGATGAAAAATAAAAAAATGAATAAATAGGGAAGCTATACGAAAATTACCCATGATTAAAACTAAAAGAGAAATAAAAATAGACTGCACATTCATGAACATTCTGCTCCTTGTTTGGGACGTGATGCCATCTTTGTTTTACTGTCTTTACCCAGAAGGGTATTTAAATTCGTTAGAAACTTTGTCAAACAGTGAGCCTCAGGGTTAGAAAAAAGCCCTTCAGAAATGGACCTCTTTAATCTGGCCATAAACTGTTC
>NC_082382.1:5671332-5676332 GCF_031168955.1 Gadus macrocephalus | reverse complement strand
ATCTATTACCAAGGTACCTTGATCTATTACCAAGGTACCTTGATCTATTACCAAGGTACCTCTATCTATGACCAAGGTACCATGATCTATTACCAAGGTACCTTGATCTATTACCAAGGTACCATGATCTATTACCAAGGTACCTTGATCTATTACCAAGGTACCTTGATCTATTACCAAGGTACCTTGATCTATTACCAAGGTACCATGATCTATTACCAAGGTACCTTGGCAATAATCTATAGATGTTTTTTGTCTTTACAAATCACCTCATTAAACGACAGTTATTCGTCGAGGGAGGAGGAACTGGGTGAGGGATAGCTGAACTATGTAAGGGACAGTCAAAAGGCCTCTACACACCTCTTCCATTGGTGCCTAAAATAGTGTCCTTCAATGTCAATCATAGGGCTCATGGTACCAAGGCATAATTATCCAAAATGTACAATGATGTGAAGCCTAACTGGGTAAGATGTAACGATGTTCCCGTGTTTTTGTGTTTGGTGTATCTGTGGTTATTACAACTGACCAACATGAATAAGGATGTAACTGCCTTTGTCAATTTGTTGGCAAGACGATTCATTTTGCTTGGATAATAATCCCCTCTACCCGCTTCTTGTGTGCTCTGGTTGAAAGCGGAGTTTAATTGCATAACATTTGAAAAAATCGATCACAAACCTAAAAAATTCTGTGAAATGTGGGCCCACTTCTTTACTTACGACAAGCAACTACAATTCTCGGGAAGATCAATATTATGGTGTTTTAAGTATTTTGTATATGCTGTTTATGTTATCCAATAAACAAAGCAAAAATATATACACATTTGTATAGGCTCTCTGTAGGGCAGAGAGCCTATATTTAGAATTTCCCAAAAATATGCATGGGTGCTTTCATATAGTATCATCTATAGGGGCTATGTTAGTATAAATATGCATTGGTTAGGGATGGCATGGGTGTGTGTGAATACTACCTAGGCATGAAAAGAAACCCAAAGAAATCAAGGGAAATGTTGCCACTAGGCTGTGTGTGCGTGTGTTAATGTGTGTATCTGCATATGCGTGTGTGTTTGTGTGTGTGTTAGCGTGTGTGTGTGTGTGTGTGTGTGTGTGTGTGTGTGTGTGTGTGTGTGAGAGTGTGTGTGTGTGAACCTTTATGTGTATAGGTGTGTGTGTGTGTGTGCGTTTCTGTGTGTATGTGTGTGAGCATGTCTTCAGGCTAAGCGCAGCACTAATGCTAATGTCCTCCACTGGAGAGGAGTTACGGCGCTCTGGGCCCTATCAGGGGTCCAGTCCTGGGTGTGTGAAGAGGCAGAGCAGTGCCTGGTGCCTGGCTGTGTGTGATATCACCAATGGGGTTAGAATACACAATTGCACGAACCTTGCAGAACCCTGCCCACCAATAAACAGCTTATATAAACACACACTTTGAGACACACATACAACACCACGGCAGTTTCACACAATATACGGCCTTCATATGAAAACTCCTCTTCTGATTAGGTCTCCTGTCTGTCGATCACGGGGGGGTGGTCGATCACGAGGGGGCTCGCTGCAGGGTCAAGATGCTGTCGCACAGCATCAGATCCACCACCTTCAACACCCTCTGGTAGCCCATCTCTCCGCGTCATGAACCCCCTGTGATAAATTATTCGGAAAATGGCACAAGGCAGAGATAAGGCAATGCAATGCTACACTACACTACTACTGAGAGAGAGGGGTGCTTGTGATAGCAAACAGACAGGAACCAATATATGGTGAGTGGGTGGGTTATATTTAGGAGTCGCCCTAGGAGTTGGTACACTGATAAACAATTTGGCAGCGAAGCAGCACAATCAAAGCTTTGTTAAATAAGCCTCAGAAAAAGGCATGAGCTAAAAAGAAAGATGAATATTTAAGTGTGAATTAATCAACGAGAACTTGGGTGTCGCTTCTGCAGTGTTTTGGACTGATATGTGAATTGCAGTATCACTGCGAGGTTTTAATTGGTCACACATGCTTGGGTTCTTTGCCACATCGATGCTTGTGTTTATACAGTCAATACCGGTGCTTTGATGAACTGATCCATTGAACAGGCCTTTTGGCCAAATAATGAGGCTTGCTCTCTGCCCCCACCACCATTTTGAAGGTTCAATTTACTTTCTACACCGACGCATGTCGTTGCTAGTTTTCACCCGGCGCAAAGCTGATTCCCCCCCCCGCAGCAAACTCGCGCCACTACACTTGCGCCCTGAGGGGTGTCTCGGCGAAAAGCAGACGCGTGTTCCGGCGCAAATGATACATGGTGCTATCTTACTGATCGATTTTGACACAAAATCTTGGTTTAAGTGGCCTAGCGGATAGCGCAGTAGGTGTTGCTTTTTTGACGAGCCTAGGCAGGTCGGAACTGTAACATAAGCTTACACACACGTAGGCTGTACACAGCACAAACATGCAAACTAGTGATGGGTCGTTCGCGCCCGAATCAGTTCGAATGAACGAATCTTTAACAAGAACGAACCAAACTGATTCTTCTCTCTCGTTCGTCTCTTTCGTCTCGTTTGTTCTCAGACTCGACTCTTCCCAGACCCTCGAGTCGCTGACTCGCGAGTCTGCAAATTTTGACCCGTTGGTGGCGCTAGTCGGCTGGGTTTAGAGATCTGTAAATGAGTGATAGTGGAGTGGCACGAAACTTTCAGCCAAATTGCAGCACTTTTTACCAAGGCGTTCAATGGGCTGCCATAGCCACCAATGTCAGAGGAATAATAATAAGAAAACATAGAAACGAAATGTGCGTCTCGCAGCTTCGCTGCTTGAGCCCAAATAATACTAACGAAAACAATAGGGTTCCTACGGATTTCGTAGGACCCCTAATAATAATAATAATAATACTAACGATTACAATAGGCTTCCTACGGATTTCGTAGAGCCCCTAATAATACTAACGATTACAATAGGGTTCCTAAGGTTAATAGGACCCCTAATAATACCAACTATTACAATAGGGTTCCTACGGATTTCGTACGACCCCTAATAATAATACTTACGAATACAATAGGGTTCCTACAGATTTTGTAAAATGCAATCACCTCAGGGAAATGGAAATTTTCCTGTAAAAGTGAGGGAATGGGAAGTCTTTCTTGGAGCTTGGCAGTAACTATACAGAATTGCCCGTTTCTGCTTGGAAAGGCTTTCAATGGGGCTTACAATGGTTGTAGCCAGTTTTGTAACAAGTCAGCTAGTTTATATTTGTGCAGGGACGCAGGTTTGTAAGTGTGTGGAAGTGTATTTCCTTGTGTGTGCACGCAGCTTCGAGGGTGATCAAGTTGCCTAGATGAAGATGGTACATGGTACACCAACGCACTCACAGCATTAACAGCCTTGCTTGAGAGATAGCGAGTGTCGTCTCATTAGGGTAAACTGCTCCCCTCCCGATGATATGCAATATGGATGCCGTTGTTTGATCTGCCGGCAGCCGCCTCCATCTGCCTCACCGCTGTGACACTGGCAGATAAACCCAGAGTAATGGAGGAGACACAGGGCGATGGCACAAGATGGCGGCCCACAGCACCCAAACCTTTTATCTCATTTCACTCACAATTTGCCCCACCTCTCTCTCCCCCCCTGCTGCCCCTTACCTCCCCCCTATCCCCCTCCCTTACAGGACAGCGCCACCATGCAGTTCTGTGCCAACAAGTTGGACAAGAAGGACTTCTTTGGCAAGTCAGACCCCTTCATGGTCTTCTACAGGAGCAATGAGGACGGAACGTGAGTGTTAATTTCCGCCCAGCTCCTTGGCCTGATGCCTCACGGCCCCTCCTGACCGGGCTACTGTTGTTCAGAAGAGCTGCCCACTGGAGCCGCTCTGCCCCAACAACCAGCTGCCCTTACTGTGTTTTTGCCGACTACTCTGCAGCTCTTAGGATAACTGAGCATGAAAACAAGAATGTTTATGTGGTGAGGTTGTAGTGCAGGCGGCATTTTTCTAAAGAGATTTTTTTCTTAATTCTTCTCCATTCAATTTGATTATTGGAGAGGTAATATAAACACTGAGGTCATGGTTACTGCCCTACAGAGAGTCGTCTCCCCAAGGGTCAGAGTGGACTGTGTATACAACGCATTTACTAACATAAGATATTCAGGGCAACCACAAAAACCACCAAAGTGTCTCACAAATTTTACCCTAGGGGACGGAATGAAATGCAGGCTGCCAATTAGTGGACCACCACGCAGCCGGGACTGGATCCACTTCCTTTGTGAGGTCACACCCACGTTTGTGTGGGTCACACCTTTTCTTTCCATAAAATCAAACCAGAGCTCTCCAAGGGTTTCTGCTTCCGTCTAAATAAGCGGTAGTGTGTGGATTCAGATGGTTAGTTGGCACTGCGAGGTCTAGAGGATAGAATGGAAGTGGCTTGGATCAACATAAGAGAGCAGGGCGTCATAATCGGAGAGGTTTTCAAGACAAGGGCCATTTTTGCTATGCATCTGCCAAAATAGCACGAATTGGCACTCAAATGAATTGTTCTCTGTGGATTAAAAGCAGTCATTTTGCGGAGAAGAAGTGCCCCTCAAATGGAGGAGAACAGGTGGAGGGAGTCTTGCAGTGTGGTTGCAGTTTCATTCCTGGCGACCTTCAATATACTCTCTTCTGAGGAGTACCCTTTCACCTGCCTTTCTTTTTCCTCAACGCCCACTGCTCGGTGACAAAACTCAAAATAGGCAAACATTATCACGATGAATACATTATTTATCCATTGAGCCTAGTGTTGTTCCTCTCTCCGGCCTCTGTCTTCCGTCCCCTCCCCACTGGTCCCCGGACGCCCTCTCTGCTACAGCTTTACTATCTGCCATAAAACAGAGGTGGTGAAGAACACTCTGAACCCGGTGTGGCAGTCCATCACTATCCCAGTGAGGGCCCTCTGCAACGGAGACTACGACAGGTAGGGACTCAGCCTGCTCCTCCCCTCCCCCTCCTCCTCCTCCGCTTCCTCTTCCTCATCCCTTCCTCCTCCTCATCCCTTCCTC
>NC_082382.1:5661332-5666332 GCF_031168955.1 Gadus macrocephalus | reverse complement strand
CTCCTTGGCTCCTCGGCTGCGGGGCTCCGGCGCCGGTGGCCCGGCAGAAGACAATCCCGGGCAGCAATCCCTTTCTCCTCCATGTCTCGCGTCAATCTGGACTTCAGGGAGTCAAAGCCAAAGTTCCTTTCCCCCAATTCCATCTCAACCATGGCCGAGATAACCCCCCCACTACGAGTCTCGTTGTGGAGGTAGGCTACCAGAGAAATTCCAAATCGGCGGGTCTTTCTTTCTTCAAAGGTGAAGAAGGATACCTAGTGCTCGTTTTACACCTGACGCCATTTCTAGCCACTGGGGGACCATAGGCAGGCTAGGGGTACGCATATTATTGTTACGAAACCTCATAAAGGGACATTTTCATGCCATGGGACCTTTAAACTTCTCACATGGAACGATTAGACTCCAGAAATAATACCCCAGTATCCCCCTCTCCTCATCTGTGTTGTAGAAGGCGTTTCTTGTATTCTGCATATAACGTGTAAGGGCTTTATATGTATATATGTATCATTAAAAACAGAGAACAAGTCATAGACTTGAAATTCATTGTTTGTCACTCAAATGGTTTATTCCGGTTCCTGGCAAAAGATTAAAGACGTCTCTATTTAAGTGGGGCTAAGAGAATTGGGATGACACGCTTCACGTCTTTTTTTTAATCATCAGAAAGTATGTATCTCCGTTACAGAGCGTGAGTCATCATGCTCAGACGACTTGGGCCTAAGAATAGTTTTACTAGATGGCATATTGGAGATTAGTTTTTGAACTGCATATTCTTTAAAAAGTCCACAATCTTAGGATTTCTTGACATTTCATTAGGGCCTAAAAGTACATTCAATTCAATAAAACAGAAATAATAACATGTTGCTCAAAGTTATAACAACAACTTTGAGCAACATTCAAAAAACCCATGGAGACAAAAGAGGTGGGTACAAAATCAAGTGTACAGCCGTTCGTATTGATCAGGATTGACTAAAGGATCGATCACAATTGATTATCTGGAGAAAGAGACTAGTGGCTCAGCGTCCAATACAATATTAACTGCTGTGTCGTGCACTGAAATATTTATAGTGATGCAGTGTAGTGGTTGCAGAGTTGGACTTACGAGTGGGGTGTTGTCAGGGTCTTGCGGGCTAAACCTCCACTCCTCTCTCTCTCTCGCTCTGCCTCCACCTCCCTACCCTTCTCTCCTCGACATTGAAGCTGAAACTTCATGGCCGCCACCGTTACTTGGGCTGCTATCAGACTTTAAAAAGAAGCATAAATAATTGCAGGTAACCTCAAAGGAACCAGCATCCTCTTTGCTGAAAGTGACAGGAGGAGAGGGGGGGAGCTGGTGGGCTGGGGGGGGGGGGGGGGGGGGGGGAGGCAGATTTCACACATCTCTCAATTCCTCAGCGACAGCGCTGGGCATGTGTGATGTTCACGTTCCTGGTTCCCTTGGATCTGGGGATGAGGCTGGAAAGGCAGCTCAGGAGCAACCCTGGGTAGAGCGAGTAAGAACCTGCGGCTGAGTTCAAATGAGATACCGCTATAAAAGTGTCAAAAAAATAAGTTTTTGTTTTTTTCTTTGTAGGAAACCGGCTGCTTGTGTTTGCGTGAGTGTGGGAGTTTGTATGTGTGCTATGCAGAACATCCTCTGTGTGGATGTCATCCGTTCCTCAGATGGTGTTTTGTGCGTTTGGTGCTGAATTGGGGTTCAAGTTTTGGGGTGTATCTCGGAGCTAACCACCAACTCCTCACTCAATCTCTCACTAATTCAACAACTGACAAATACATATTGTTTGTTTATTTAATAAAATTTGAGTGGTAATTTTTTTAACTGCTCTTTTCTGATGTAACTGCGTTGCACTTAGAAACACACCGGGGCAGTGAGACTTTCAATTAAACCAGTGCACAGGGGATGGTGAACTGTACAGTTACCATCGTTGAGGTTTCCTGCTGGCTTTTAAATGTGTCCATGAACAGTGAGTCTACTGAGGAGGGGTTAGGTTCTCTCAGTACTGCTGCTTCGAACGCTATATGGTCTCTCACACACTTTTGTTTCATCTTCATCGTTGTCTCAGTCAATTTGCTTGACTTGTTTATATTTGTTTATGTGTGTTTTGTGTTTTGATTGGGGGGCTGCATAGACACTAAACCACTTGAACGTGTGTGTGTGAGTGTGTGTGTGTGTGTTTGTGCGTATGTGTGTGTGTGCGTGTGTGTTTGTGCGCATGTGTGTGTGTGTGTGTGTGTGTGTGTGTGTGTGTGTGTGTGTGTGTGTGCGTGTGCATGTCTGTGTGTGTGTGTGTGTGTCTGCGTGTGTGTCTGCGTGTGTGTGTGTGTGCTTCTGTGTGCGTGCATGTGTTTCTCTTCCCTAGAACAATCAAAGTGGAGGTCTATGACTGGGACAGAGATGGAAGGTGACTATTTTATAGATGTGTTAGATGTTATAGATACAACATAAACCTCAATGTAAAGATAATCTGATTTCATAAAGTCTGTTGACATTTACCAAAGGTGGAACAAAAAAAATTGTTTTAGCCTATCCTTGATCCTATGATAGTTTCTGCATCCAACAGTTCAGCTTCCTCTCTCTCCCTCTCTCTTTTTTCTCTCTCTCTCTCTCTCTCTCTCTCTCTCTCTCTCTCTCTCTCTCTCTCTCTCTCTCTCTCTCTCTCTCTCTCTCTCTCCCCTCTCAGCCACGACTTCATAGGAGAGTTCACCACCAGCTACCGGGAGCTGGCCCGGGGGCAGAGCCAATTCAACATCTATGAGGTGAGTAATGCTTTCATTGTGGAAATATATATATATATAAATATATATATATATATATATATGTGGAAACCATTTTCTCTTCCTTCATTGGCCAGTCAGAGCCCTTCGCTGTGCCCCTGGACCCATTAATTCAGAGGATTAGTGAAGCCATCTCGGCGGTAGAGCGCATGCAATAGCCAATCATATTTCATATGTTCAGAAACACCATTGTTTTAAAGGGTGTTTTGGCCGCGCTGTTTGTCTTCCCGTTCACTCTCCTCTGCACTTATGCATGAAATGGATTTCATTCTCTTTTTGTTTGCTGCTATAGTTGCGTTGCTGTGAAGGATCGACACTTGTTTTCTGTTATAATCACCTGGGGGCAGCAATGCATACTAACGGCAGCCATTAGCCAGGCTGTAAAATTGGATTAATGGACGTTTCTGGGAATTGAGAAATTGTATGGTGTTCCCCCCCACACACTCTTTCACCGATAAATGGTTGACTGTCTAAAACAATTCCGTAAATGCCATTCCATCTATGGGACACAATTTGGTTTCACTGTTGTTTTCACGTAATTGGTATCGGGTTTTCACACGACAACAAATACGATGTTCCCGCTATTCTGCGTGCTAAAAGGTATATTGTAGTAGTGCCATATCCTATATGGATTGAATAACAATAGCAGCTGTCTGGAGGGTTTGGATCTCATCAAACTGCCCCAGAGGCCCACGGTGCCCGTCTCAGCGGACGTCCTATCTGGCGACACCTGTCCTTTGAATGTCAGCTTTATTATACATTGGTGTTGATTAGTCAGAACCACACAGTGGGACTGAAAGGCCCTTTAAGTTTTGCATCAGCAGGTTGTTCAAAGTGTCAGACGAATTGCCATCCCTCCACGTGAAATTAGCCTGTCAATTCCGTGCCTGCGGCCGTGGAGAATGGCGGTAATTAGCGGAGACATCTTTTGTCTTTAGCTTGACATTCAGCCTCGTCTGGTGAGGCGTGCTGGACCAATGGCATTGTGGCATCCTGAGCCTCGATGGTCAGACCACCTGGTTCACTATTCATATTCAAATGCACGCATTTCTCAAAGACATATGTCCTTGGCAAAAGTATTTTAGGTGTTCATGAGTAGGCTCTGGTGAATTTACAGCAGAACAGGTTATTATCTGTTACAGAACAGGGCTGCTTCGATCAGGCCGCCTAAGCAGACAAATACATGCACTTAATTACATTAAGTATAGTAATGGTGCAATGAGGGTGCCAGCTGATGCAGTTAAACAATATGTGTCAAACAGAATCATTGTGTGGCACAGTGGCAAGTTGGTTATATAGCTTGTTTTCAGTCCAAATATGAGCGACATGAATTTGGTTTTGTAAAGTGGTTGCATAAGTGGTCATCGTTCTGATGCTATAATATATTTGGTTCACCTTCAAAATTGCCAACAGATCATTTGTGTTTAAGTATGTATTTTTTTGTGTTTCCCTTTCTCTAGGTGATCAATTCAAAAAAGAAAATGAAGAAAAAGAAGTATGCCAATTCTGGAACAGTAAGCATTCCTGTCATTGGGCCTGTGTGTATGTGTATGAATCAAATACGACGGTGTCTGCTTTGGCAGGTTAAATGTGAGAGGTGTGTTACCTGCTACCCACATGCTAGCTGCTAATGGGTTTTTGAAGATAAAAAACATAAAAAACAACATTTATTTCCCATCATGTCATCATCTCCTTTTTCTTATTATCATTCAATTTCAACTTATTTTCTTCGTCCACGATTTACACAAATTATAATTATCCTCCTCCCCTTTTACCATTTACTTCGTCTCCATCTATTTCTTCTTCTTCTTCTTCTTCTTCTTCTTCTTCTTCTTCTTCTTCTTCTTCTTCTTCTTCTTCTTCTTCTTCTTCTTCTTCTTCTTGGTCTTCTTCATCTCCTCCCCCTCTCCTGTCAGGTGACCCTGCTCTCCTTCTCCGTGGAGTCAGAGAGCACCTTCCTGGACTACATCAAGGGAGGGTGAGTGGTCCTGATGTGGAACTTCTTTCTTAGAAACAGACATAAGTACGGCTGATAACAAAGTCTCTGCCAGCAGATTCACTCTGCTTATAATTGGGAGCTCTATCCTTTTGAGGAAAGTTCTCCTAATCAATGTGGTTCCTACTGTGACTATTTAAAGCAGAACTGAGGGCAACGTGCACTGTGGTATATGGCTGATAATGAGCACATCTTCAACGTATGAGGCTCAGGCTACACCCACTCACTGTCA